>NC_134496.1:29677435-29972435 GCF_040206685.1 Ascaphus truei
CTCCTCTGTGTGACGGTCGGGGTCTCTGATAGCAGTGCCTGCTGAACACTGCATGGGAGCAGAACAGGGAACATTTCCTCACAGAGGTCCCTGTGCCTAGGCCTGTAGGGTATTCCCCAGTTATCCCAGTTGGGAGTGCATGTTTTATGTCTGTGAACAGTAGTGAATATTATTTTCCAATAAATTCACTTTTATTAACTCTGTTGTTCTGTCTGCCGAGTTGATCCCTGGTGTTTTAGTCCTGGTCTCCCATGGCAAGTTGGCCTTGTGCTCCTTCCCTCATGGCAGCCCTAGATATGGAGTAGTCTATGATTTTGTAGCACGTATGAATATGGGCAAACGAGGCTTGCCTTATAGGGTCCTCATGTGCTGTCAGCTGCTACACTGGGAGCTGCAGTACCTGACTCATTTGGGGCTGCTGTCCAAAGTCATTCGAAAACCTTGACGCTTGCACAATGCGGCTTTTATTAGCATTTAGGAAAACAAGCACAGTGAGCAGAGGTTAATGAAGTATGCCACAAGTGCGTTTATTGGAATGCTGAATTGGAAGCATCAGCAGGGCCTGCTTGACTTTTTGCAAGAGAAACACTCTTTCTGTGACACTAGGACTGCAGATAAATGGAGGTTGAGATTGTCCAACAATTCACTGAGCAGCGTTAAAACAAGACTGTGTTAACCAAATAAGAGCAGGAGTTATTTTCCCTGAGTTATCTCCGTATTTACAAAGCTAAGTGTATGCAGAAATAACCCATAATTCTGTTTATT
Source organism: Ascaphus truei (assembly GCF_040206685.1). Taxonomy (NCBI): domain Eukaryota; kingdom Metazoa; phylum Chordata; class Amphibia; order Anura; family Ascaphidae; genus Ascaphus; species Ascaphus truei. Next base: position 29,678,201 of record NC_134496.1, read on the forward strand.
ACACTATATTTAACAAGATTGAATTTCTTCATAGTGAGTAGTGACCAATAAATCTACTGGAACGGTACACATTTGTCAATAATGCTAACATTTAGTATTAATTAAATAACATTGCATTAAAGCCCGGTGTTAACCATAGCACTGCTTAGTGAATCGGGGATGAAGATGATTTAGGTATAAATTAGCTGATTTGCACCCAGTTTTACAGACCAGGCATAAAATGAACGGCGACATTTTACCTAGAACAAAACAGAATTAATCCATGATTATTTTGTACTCTGAACACCGCGTTACTTAACAACCGTACTGGTTCGGTTAATACTAGGCACATAGGCTAACACCGTTTAGTGAACCTGTGCTTGTGTCCTGCTGCTTCATCTCAGTATGAAACAAATAACAATTATTGCCTCCAAAATATTTGCTGCGAGACGCAGAAAAGCAAACTTTTAAAAAAAAAAAACCACACAGGATTCTGTTAAGCAGTACGGTATACCGGCATCATCCCTGTTACTGTTCTAGGAAGAAATGACAGCCATTTTAAATGCCCAGGATTTGACTTCCAGAAAAAGAATGGAAATAAGGAATTACTAAAGGATAGGAAAATTGTAATCTAAAATACACTACTGTGTTGCGTTGCGGCTCCCTCTGGCGCCATAAGAGTTAACGTCAAATAGGCAGATATGCAACGTTAAACATGTTAGTGCAAACTAATATTTACAGTACCTGTGTGATCCTCTATCTGAACCTGATAAATAAACCCATAGATTGTGCCTTTTGACAGAACTCATGGAATGTGAGTCCACCATGTTCAAGGAACAAATCCTCCTAATTTTTTTGGACCCCCATTCTTTTTTACAAGGTGGAAACATGGGGTTACTTGGAGTAACACGCCATTATTTCCAGCTCAGAGGTTCTCGAGATACTCACCAGTGAAGCTACTGGGTTTAAATTTCCCTCAGGGGCAACAAAATGGCTGCCAAAGTTCATGCCAATAGGAAGCGGCAACATCATCGGTTGTGGCTTCCTATTGGATGGACATTTAAATCCCCTTTAAAAGACAGAGTAATACTGGTAACTTCCCCAGTAAGTATCTTGGGAATTGGGGTGGGGTGTCCAAGAGCTAAAAATAGCGAGGTTCAGCTCGGAAGTACCCCCCCCCCCCGTTCCAATCATGTAAACAAAAATGGAGGTTGGTTAAGGTGGACTGCTCCTTTAACCCCTTGGATTCCCCAAGACATGGGGGGTATATTGTGCCCTTTTTGCGCTCGTTTTCCAGGAGAGATCGTGCTCTGTCAGACAGGTCAGGGCACTCTGGGGATGCGGCCCCTCCAGCACCAAAAGGGTTAAATTGTACTATTGTGTTACAAGAGCCTTATACAGTACATTTCACAATGTCACTATATGTGAGATTTTATTAGTGTTTCAGAGCACAGCCTACGGCATGTTCTGCTACATTCAAACCCATGCTGAATATATTGAGACTGCACTGAAAATGAGATACAGCACATACATCATACAGAAAGTGGGCATCAAATGAAACATGAGTGTCTGAAAGTAACCCAGATCATTAGTCATATTGGCCCATACGTATCCAGAATCGCAAATAGAGAGGATGTAATGTCAAATAGTGACACAAGGAATTTTCTTCACTAAAGCTATATGAGATATTGGAAGAGGGCTATTTAATTGATATTAGTAGGCGGCAGACAGATGGAAACCAGTCTCTTTGTATAACGTGCCACCATAAGAAAATAACATATACCGGTTTGCATAGGGGGGATTGGTGTCAAGAATTGCACTGTCGCAATGAAGAACTATGTGCATATTGTGTCAGTTTGTATTTGTGGCAGTGAGCATTTTTGGGAGTGGATATGGGATCAGTTAGGGGAGGAGTTATAGGGAGCAGTTACAGAAGCAGTTAGGGGGAGGAGTTATAGGGAGTGGTTATAGAAGCAGTTAGTGGAGGAGTTAATAGAGGTCAATGCGTAATGCCAAGACCAAAGCCAGGAGAAGAGTAATGAGGAATAATGAAAGGTACTTGTATAGGGACCCCCAAATAAAGGCTTGATTGAAGACAGGTACTCGGTACGTATTCCTAGATAGGGAACTCCCCACCCACGTAGGTAAGTATACACAACCACACCAGGAATCATAAACATTTAAAGTACCAGTTATACAGAGCGGTTATAGAAGCCGTTAGTGGAGGAGTTATAGGGAGCGGTTATAGAAGCAGTTAGGGGGAGGAATTATAGGGAGCGGTTATAGAAGAGTTAGTGGAGGAGTTATAGGGAGCGGTTATAGAAGCAGTTAGGGGGAGGAATTATAGGGAGCGGTTATAGAAGTAGTTAGGGGGAGGAATTATAGGGAGCGGTTATAGAAGAGTTAGTGGAGGAGTTATAGGGAGCAGTTATAGAAGCAGTTAGTGGAGGAGTTATAGGGAGCGGTTATAGAAGAGTTAGTGTAGGAGTAATAGGGAGCGGTTATAGAAGCCGTTAGTGGAGGAGTTATAGGGAGCGGTTATAGAAGCCGTTAGTGGAGGAGTTATAGGGAGCGGTTATAGAAAAGCACAATATTACTCTGACAATCTCCTCCAGAATACATCAAACCCAGCTAACTTATGGAAGGTTATCAACAACATATTCCAGCCTTCTAACCATCAATAGCCAAGTAATATCACTAAGGGGGATATTAGTCTGACAAACTCCTCCGACAATGCAAATGCATTCAATGATTACTTTGTGGGGTGTGCTACTAACTTATTAGCGAAACGCAACCCAAACCACAAACCTGAATCTCATCCTGGGAGTACCCATATAGTCCCACCCCCTCCCAACACTGCCCACAATTTTCAATTTGGCCCAGTATCCGAAGAGGAGATTACACAAGCGCTCCTCAAATTAAAACTAAGCAGCCAATGTGGACCTAACTTTCTACAATCTAGGTTCCTAAGACTTGGTGCCCCAGCAATTGCCAAACCAATTGCTTCCATAGTCAACTCTATCCTGTCTGCAGGCCATATCCCTAAGACCTGGAAAACTGCTAGAGTTGTCCCAATCTTCAAAAGTGGGGACAAAAACACTGTCTCAAACTACAGGCCAATCTCCCTTCTCCCAATCCTATCCAAAGTCATGGAAAAATGTGTCCACTCCCAACTAAGCAATTACTATACCAAGACAAATTTCCCTAGCCAATTCCAATCTGGCTTTTGCCCCAAACACTCTACCGTAACTACCCTGCTAAACGTTTGCAATGAAATCCAGTGTGGAATGGAACGTGGTCAACTCACTGGTGCAATATTGCTAGATTTTGCAAAGGCTTTTGATACTGTTGATCATGCTATCCTGCTTAACAAACTCCAGAGCTCTGGAATAGGGAAGCATGCTTTAAACTGATTTCAGTCCTACCTATCAGGTAGATCCCAACATGTGTCCATCTCAGGCTCTAACCCCAACCCCCTGGATATCACCTGTGGCGTCCCGCAAGGCTCTGTTCTGGGGCCCCTACTCTTCTCAGTGTTCATCAATGATCTTCCCACATCTTGTAAGGAAGCCTCAATACACATGTATGCAGATGACACAATCCTATATGCACACAGCCATAGCCTCTCCAACCTTGAACACATACTTCAGTCTGATTTTTTGAGACTCGAAAACTGGATTTCCCAAAACAAACTGTTTTTAAACACTGACAAGACTGTAACAATGGTATTTGGGACCAAGACTACATTTTTAAAGCTGCCAGTGACTGAGCTCCAGATCAGAACCAATGCTAACACTACCCTAACTCCTGTTACTAGTTTTAAATACCTGGGCATATGGTTTGACTCACACTTAACATTCGGAATGCACATTGATGCCCTGACATCCAAAACCTATGCCAAACTAGGTGTACTTTACAGGAACAAATCCTCCCTAAGCCTGCTGGTCAGAAAGCGTATAGCACAGCAGATGCTAATGCCAATTATCGACTATGGAGACATAGTATATGACTCAGCACCCCAAACCCACCTTGGCAAACTTGACACCCTCTACAATTCAATTTGTCGTTTCGTTCTCCAATTCAACTACAACACACATCACTGCGAAATGCTCAAAGAACTAGATTGGTCATCACTCGTGTCTAGGCGCAAAGTTCACCTTTCCTGTCTTGCCTTCAAATACTTTCTGGGCAAGCTACCCACCTATATGAACAAGCTCCTCACCCCTACCACATGCAGCACTTATCATCTGAGATCTGACTCCAAAAGACTGTTCATGGTCCCAAGGCTCAACAAAGTATCTGGCCTCTCTTCCTTCTCTTACCGTGTACCCCAAACTGAAACAACCTTCCGGAGACTCTTACACCCACCACCAGTTTAAATTCTTTCAAAACTAAGGCTGTCTCACATTTTAATCTGGTCTGTAACAGTTACATAAGCCTATAATATACATCTTCTCTAACTGTGCATGCAATGTATTGTATATAATGTATACCCTGTTCATTTATGTAACTGTATTTGTAACCATGTATTATTTGTCATATTAACTATGTCCAGGACATACTTGAAAACGAGAGGTAACTCTCAATGTATTACTTCCTGGTAAAACATTTTATAAATAAATAATAGAAGAGTTAGTGGAGGAGTTAAAGGGAGCGATTATAGAGGCAGTTAGTGGAGGAGTTATAGGGAGTGGTTATAGAAGCCGTTAGTGGAGGAGTTATAGGGAGCGGTTATAGAAGCTGTTAGTGGAGGAGTTATAGTGAGCGGTTATTGGAGAAGTTTGAGGAGCAGTTAGAGGAAGAGTTATAGGACGGGGTATTGGTGTAGTTAGAGGCGGAGTTAGAGGGATATGTTATATAAGCAGTTAAACTGGAGCAAACCAACTACCAAAATGGCACAATTTTCCCTGCCTCTTTGGAGCCATTTACAACACTTGATCCATATCCCCCTCAGACACATCTGCAAAATGTTGCTCAAGTTACATTCTTACGGTGACCCGTTATAAAATAAGAAGTCACCTCTGGTCTGCTCACTACTAATATTAATTAAGTTGCTCTTTTTTACGCCACCTCATAGCATTAGCTGATAAAAACACCTATGAAAGTCTATATCCGACATCACACCTACAGTAGTAGCACAATGAGTAGCACTAAAGACACCAAACGCTGTGCAGATCTTCACATTACAGGACATGCCGATAGAGTTAACTTTCATTCTGCTATAAAAGACCTTGATGTATGTTTTTCTAGGTTATATCTTTGTGCTGCTTCTGCTGTTTACAACTAGCACTGAAGGCTTTTGTGACTACGTATCTGCTGCTAACTGTGAAAAACATCATTTTTCATGTAAACACCACAATGCTATATTTTATATTGTTCTTCTCTGCGGCATCTGTACAATGTGAGTGTGTTTTATGCTTATTTAACGCCATCGAACAAGTAGGTTCAATTAAAGTCACAGTTCTGTACTGAAGAGAACTAAACTTATTTTTTATATTTTAATAGGTAATCGGTTAAATAATACCTTACACAATAGAATCTTTTTATTTTATTCTAAAAAAAATGTTAAAAGAATAACTTAGAGTTTTTGGGAAGTGTTAAACTGCCCTTATCTCTCATTATCTCTCCCTCTCTTATAATTGTTTGGGGGTCTGTTCTGTACCTGATTTCCTAAAAGATTTTTTGGGGGACCAGAAGACATCTTATTTGTCCAAGATGCTTCTTGTAAATAATAATATTTTCAGAAGCAATGGTTGTGAGAAAAATGTTCGTCTCGTGCATTTCAAACAATTGCACTAACCCCTTTACATTATTAAAAATGTATTTAATGGCTATATGAAGATTCTGGATCAATTTAAAACAAACCAAGCCCCGCTGCTCAAACTGTTAATGGAAAGCAGCATTACTAGATCTCTACAATCCCTTATTTATCAAAAACAAAACTTCAAAGCACACGCAACTGGTTTGTTCAAAAGCAATAAAACATATAGGCAGAAGGAGTGGCTCAGTTGCTCAGTGAGTAACGAGTAACTGGCTGGCACTGATAGTTTGAAGCAGGGGAACCTGGTTCAATTCCCGGTGTCGGCTCCTTGTGACCTTGGGCAAGTCACTTTATCTCCCTGTGCCTCAGGTACCAAAAACATAGATTGTAAGCTCCACAGGGCAGGGACCTGTGCCTGCAAAATGTCTCTGTAAAGCGCTGCGTACAATTAGCAGCGCTATACAAGAACATGCTATTATTATTATGTATGTGGAAGAAAGAAACCTCCCGCCTGCCTGATGAAGTGTGGCGATCTGAGTGCACTATGGTATTGTAAGCATAATGAAAAAGAGAGGTATTTAACCCAAATAGCATGCACTCACAGATCTAATGTATTGAATGATAACAGTAGGCACTTAGGGGTGCATAGATATGCAATGAGGACAAAAAGTGTACGCGTTACCATTTTAGAATTTCGTTTCAATTAAAACATTTTTTTAATACTAATTCAATATACCACAAACCTTATATCTGATGTTATTAAAAGTGTGGCACAAGGGATCTCTCTGCTCTCCTCAGCTTGAATTTATGATTTCTATATATAGATCCTACCCAGCAACCCCTCACACTCTATCACGATATGATATCCCTATATCTGTGAAGCTGGATTACTCCTCTCTCCAATTTCTAACCCCCAACAAATCAGGTTTTCAGGCTATCCCTGCTTCAGCACAGGTGGTTCAGTCAAAAGGACGGAGTCCCTGATTTAACCACCTGTGCACAAACAGGAATATCCTTAAAAAGTGGCACGTTGAAGGTTCCTGAGGACTGGAGTTGGGAACCTCGGCAGTAAGGGAATTCAAACATGATTGGGATAGATGTAAGACTATCCTAAATATGAAAGAAAGCCAAGGATGATACAGGGCGTGAGGTTTTACAGCAGATAGGAAAATGGGAAGACTAGGTGGGTCATATGGTCCTTATCGGCAATCAATTTACGTTTCTATATGATTAGCCCCTTTCTTGCTAGTGTTTTAACTGTAAGAAGGATATTTCTATGGGGGGGGGGGGGACTCATGGTAACTGAATTCCATCACCGTTTTAAGACATTGGGATACTGTATATTGCATAATGTATATTTAATATAAATTGAATATAGGAATGGAATACCAAATGGATTAAGGCAAGTATTTTGGGAACCAGTTGGTCCTTGGAGCTGAAATTAATGTGGGTTAGCTCCAGAGACCCCTTGTTCCCTATACATGTCAAAAAAAGAGGAGGAGGGTGTGGGTAATAAAATTGAGTAAGGGTAGCTGTCGCTTTGAATTAATTCAATTTATTAAAGGCAGTGAAATGGTTAGTTTTAAAGATATGGTTGGAAAGCTGTTGATATTAATATTTAGACCGTGGGCTGCAGGATGCACATTTTATGTTTTCGCTTGGAAATGTTCCAGGCTGAATTGATGGAGTGCTTTGGGAAAGGACTGAATGGTCTTTTGTAATGGAGTATCATTAAACTTATACACGGGCTACGAGAGAGGGAGAGGGGGAGAGAGAGAGAGTTTGTGGCTGAGAGTAAATTGTGGAATAGAAAGAAAGAAGGAGAGTTAGGGGCCTATTCTATAAGCCTCGATAAAACACTTATCGAGCACTTATCGACCAAAATGCCTACTGCTATTCAGTAAACCTCGATAAGTGGACAATAAAGGCATGAATCGACAAAAATTTCAGCCGCCCAAAACAGATCGACGGGTGAGCGATGATAAGCTACTTATTGACAGGTTCTGAAACTCCAAAAAACACAAAACACACACAGAGAACCGGGGATTAGTAATCTCCTAAACAGGGGCTCCCAAAGGAGACCCCAAACGAGAATCTCCTAAACAGGAACTAGATACCTAGGACAGCACGAGCGCGGATAGCAGACTGTCTGTAGGTTCTGAAACTCGTGCAATTCTAGTAGCCGCAATTAGGTTTTCGAGGCCTATTGCGGCTAATCGCGGCTCAAGAATGGCGAACTTCTCCCAAAATCCTCACGCCAAAAAAGTTGGCGTGAGGCTGCTGAGAAGCTGCTGAGAGGGGGCGATACAGGACTTAGAAAAAAAATGCTTTTTTTCTGCATCGGATTGATGCCGGGGGTCTCCGGAGCTGATATCCATTAATATCAGCACTGAAGGCCCCCTGCATGAATCCCATGCAATAAAAATGCATTTACAGTCAACTTCATTACCTTAGTGGCTAACCGTTAAGTCAATAAAGGGGTTAACCCCTCCTGCTACCCACCAAGGGCCAAATACCCCCTTCACCCACCCCCGCTATCCACAATAAACACTAATACCTACCTCCTCTACCACCACATGATTGATACCAGAGGCCGCGGGTGTCCGTGGGTCCTCAGGTGGTCCCTGTGGGTGTTTGTGGGCCATTGGATGGTCTTTGTGTGTTTCCACGGTCCTCAGGTGGTCCCCAAGGGTGTCTCGGGGTCCTCAGGTGGTGTCCGGGGTGTCCGGTATACCCATATAATATGGGCATGATAAGCCACTATAGCAGTCAATGGTCACCCTAATAAAAAAGCACGAAGGCCAAAAATACACAATAATAAAAGATATACACAAGCACCTAAACACCCCAATTCAAGAAATAAAAGCACTAGCCAACCAATTAAATATATATATAAAAGCACTAGACAACCAATTAAATAAATAAAAGCACTCGTCAACCAATCAATTTAATAAATAAAAGCACTAACCAACAAAACAATGAATTAATTTTAAACACTAGCCAACAAAACAATTAATGAATTTAAACCAGTAGCCAACAAAACAAATAATTAATTTAAAATGCTAACCAATCCTAAAATGTACTAAAAACAAGCCATCCAAATTCAAAACAATTGAATCCAAACCATAAAAACAAATAGAAAAAATTACAATCAATTCAAAACAAGCATTTGCCAAAAAATGCATTGTCTGTCACTGTATTTATCTGTACCCTAAAGGGGCACAGATTAATATATTATCAGTCAATGGGCAATCACAAACATAAAATAAATAAATACAATGAAAAAACCTGAAAAAAAGATATTTACAGTATATACATTCACTATTTTACTTACGTTTAGAAGTCTTCACCCTCCAAATCCCGTTGTATCTGCAATCTCTTGTACCGTGACATCATCACCCGCAATTCAACGCCATCCACCTTGAAGACCAGCATTAGGTAAAAAAATCTTCTTTCTTTTATCTTCTATCACCGTCTTCTTTCTTCATCTGTCATTATTTTTATCTTTTCTTTAATCTTCTTTCTTCATCTGTCAATCCAAAACCCAATGGTAAATCCAGAACAGGATGTTTTCTCGTCGACTTCTTGAGGTAAAATAAGACATACAGGCCTTATATAGGGTCTGTGATGTCACATTTTATGGTCAAATGGTACAGCTCCAATCCGATTGGATGCTGTATCATGTGCCCCCCTCTTTTTTTTTTTTAAGGATGTGACGTCATCTCCAAAATCTCCATGGGAGGTATGTCACATCCTTAAAACCACATGCTATATCACATGGTATTACAGCCAATGGGATTGAAGACAATCCCATTGGTTGCTGTACCATGTGATAGGTTACATTAGTTCAAAAGGATGTGACATCATCCCTTAAAGTGATGTCACATCCTTTTGAACTAATGTAACCTATCACATAGTTTGGGCACCCCTGATGTAGATGACTGAATATGGTCATACAGCCTCCCCCTCATGATGTAGAGACCCATCTTCAGGCATCAATATCCTCCAGGGGGTTGCGAAGCCCAGAATCGTACCTTCAGCACTGCGGAAAGACTCTGCAGAAGGGAACAGAGACAGCTGTAGACAGAGAGATGGCTGTGCAGCTCTTCTAAAAGGTTAATATTGTCTTTCTTTCCCAGCAGATGGTCAAAACGGATTACCGCTGCGGGGTCCCATTCAAAAGCATGAACCCCGCAGCATTAATCCTCCTGGGCAACATACTGATCTCAAGCCGTGAACTGCCGGACTGCGGTGCAGCCACTGCAGCTGCGGGTGAACGCGGCACCAAGAACAGTAGCTTTGCTACATCTGTATGGTATAGAAACAAAACATCAAACAGTCGCTTCTATGTGAAATATGTACCTTCTATAGATAACTATAACAGTGTGGCGTGTAAAGTAAATAATGTACAATTAGTGATAGAAAGTGTTGAAATAAAAAAAAAGTAGTGTAGTCTTAATTAGCAGCTCAGACTCATAGAAACCGACTTAGATAGATAGTTACTAAACAGTGTATAACAAAAAGAGGGGGGCGCTAAATCCTCTCAGTGTGTCCAGGCTATTAAAACAATATGCTGCTAAACAGAAGAGATAATACAACCCTCTGCATTCAAAACACAATGGTAGCAGTTAAACAGAAAAATTGTGAAGACACAATAAAAATCAGATATAGATTCCTTCCTCTTCCACTGCCAGCCCCTCACAGCAGACGGTGTTAGGATAGACAAACAGCGATCTCCGAAAAGAAGAAACAGAAGAACCAATGGTGCAATTCATTTGGTTTATGGTACAAAGAATGAAACAATCAATAGAGTGTGCACTCACATTTTCTCCCATCTTTTAATCATGTAACACGATACTTTATGGTCCTTTACGGGATCAGTAGAGATAAGAGTCATTTTGTAGGGAGGTCGGTCTTGCCGCGGCTAGATAGCAACTTGAAACTCTCACTTCCGTCTCCAGTCTCGCGATTGCCCAGACTCGGCTCTGACTCCATCTCCCTCTCTTCTCTCCCTGACCAGTATCCAGATCGCGAGAGTGGAAGCGGACGCGAGAGTTTCAAGATGGTGTCTATCCGCATCTAGCGGCAGTGAGACCGTCCTCCCGACAAAAGAACTTCTATCTCTATTGATCCCGTAAAGGCATGTAAAGTATTGTGTTACATGTTTAAAAGATCGGAGTTTTTTCATTTTTTTTACCATAAACCAAACAATTTGCACTATTGGTTCCTCTGTTTCCTCTTATATGAAATAAAGTTGTTATTTTTAAGTTGTTAAAAATGTATTTTATTCAGCACCAATGTTTCATTATATAGGATAACGAAATTTATTATTTTCCCAGTATGGCTATTAAAAATAAATTGACACTAATAATTTCTATGTTCTAACACTAGTTATAAATAACACAAATATACATCATTCTGTTTTAATTGAAGTTGTATTAATCAGGAATTCAACATAACGCAATGCATAAGAAAAACATTGAAAAGAACAAATTCTGCATCATTTGTATGAAGCCTCCTTACATACGACACATTTTCTGAAGGCTTGCATTATTTTTTAGGACTAAAATTTGGACTCACAAAAACATTTTAAATATAAATGGGCCCCATTATAAGGCAGGAATGCGAGCTAGAGCTGTCTTTGGTGTCTATGAGTTGCTTCCAATTATGACACAAGTAGATCACGCATTCAGACACACGCACATACAGTATAGATGGATCTTATTCATCCATATATATTTACACATATATACGTGTGCATCACTCAGAGATAAACACATCTATCCTTTCATGCATACATTGACATTTACATTTATATATACGGTACACCCATTTATTGCACATGTATAGTTATATATTCTTTAATGTGTAGACACAATTACACACATACTGGTTTACTTATTTGTGCGCTAGCCCACGTTTACATACTGATTGATATACCCAGTCAGGGCAGCCATCAGGTGGGGGAGCAACTGTCCCAGGCCTAGCTGCTCCAAGGGGCCTACTCGGCCTATACCGGAAGTCAGGGCTGCCGACAGGGAACTGTAGGGCCCGGTCAATCAAGGGCGCCCCCCACGCTGCCAGTGAGACTAGAGTTTATTTCCTGAACCTGCGCAGGCAAGAAGGGAGGGCCCTTTCCACAGGCCCCTAATGCAGGGACCTCCCCTTTGCTGAGTGATTACCAGCTGGAATGAGGGATTTCCCAGGCTCTCATTCTGTGTGACTCCACTGGGCCCGCAGGCCCATCCAAGGGCTCCAGGTAAACCCACTATGCTCCCCAATCTGTTACCCCCTCCCTAGGTCTAGTACCCCCTTTTTAACCCCAGGGCCTGTAGCCCCTTATATCCCCAGGCCCAGCACCCCCTTAAATCCCCCTCCTCAGGCCCAGGCTCTTACCTCACCCCCCCCCCGGACCTCCTTATACCGTCCCCGACCCATTATTTCCTTATACCCCCCTTCGGACCATTACCATGTTATATCTCCACCTAAGGTCCATTACCTCCTTAACCCCCCCACCCCCGCCCCAGGTCCATTATATGTTTATATTCCCCTCCCAGGTACATTATCTCTTTATATCCCCCACCTCCAGGCCCCCCACTTCTGTTACCTACTTATATCCTCTTGCCCCCCCCCCCCTGCCGAGTACAGCGAGGGGGGGAGGGCAGTACCTTATATGTTTGTCCTGGGTCCAACGATTTCTGTGGGGTCCCTGCTGGAAGTTGTACCCAACTTCTGCGATCGGCCACCCTGCTAGGTCCTTCTCCGCTGACCCGCTGCATCCTCCCTCACTGTAGGTCAACACTATGTCCCGGGTCCCATAAACGCTTTATGTTGGCCTGTACCCAGTCGTGCACTGAAGCGCACATGTTTTTCACATCACAGGCACTTTCTGTGCTGTAGTTGAGCTGTATGAAATAATCTCTACAGTGAAATTGTGTATTTCTTATCATTCTGCATTCCAGCGATCTGGGGAGAGCTGTAAATATACATAACATAATTAAGGAACAGCGTCTCTGCGGGGAATACAGCTATTATGATATAGTAAAACGAAAAAAGCAGAGACAACAAGCAATCCATAATGTAAGGCCTCCTCCTCGCTAGTTATCCCAGGAGAAGCTGTGATCCTATTCTGTTCCCCGACTGAGATCAGATCCCTTTGTATGCTACAATACAGAGAGTTGGGATGACAGAGCAACATAATACCAAACATGGAGAGTTTGAACTAAATAGTCCCAATATCAGTGCGACTGAATGTTAAACAGGATATTGTTGGTAATATCTGTATCTTAAAGTGCCGTTACTTGAGCCAAACTTTATATCCTTAGGATAGGAGTAGTGATAAGTTTCATGCACTAAATTGATCCACACATGATATAATACTACTCAAACATTGGTAGATGCCGCATTAAGTGCTTTTACCTCCAAGTGGGATTTATGGTATACTAGGGACAAAAACAGCCTGTAAAGCTATTCTGACCTGTTAACCACCACACAAGCAAAGGAGAGCTACCTAGAGTCGTATTAAACAATAGTGATCTTCTTATAGGCATAGATATATAACTCCATTGAGCTGTTTGTACTCACTGATTGTAGAATTTCTTGGCTCCAAAGCGTGCATCCAGCATGTAGAGAGTATCAATGGCGTAGACCTTGTGGAGAAATGCAGAGCACAGCAAACCGGGATTGTGAAGAAAAAAAAAAAGAGTAGCAGCACAACCAGCAACAAAATGTGGGTAACCGGTGCATCAAAACATATGAGTCCCAATCATTTGTAATAATTCTTCTGTACGGAACACTCCAATATGATGGTGAGCAATGGAAACATACCCTAATAGGGCAAGGGACTAGTACCTAGTGCTAGCCAGCACAATGAACAGTACAGAGATTGTTCCAACCATAATAACTAGGCAAAGTATGTAAGAAAACACTCACTTATAATTCCAGAGGAGCAATCCCATCAGGTATAATGAACAGCATGCAATCCACCAAACAGGGAAAGTAGAAGAGGTGAACAAAGGCAGTGCACTGCCTGCAAATGATGGAGGAGGCTAATGGTAGCAAAAAAAACTTTTAATAATTAAAAGGATCAAACATCACCCCTGGATCACCCAGAAAACGCTCACCTACGTGTTTCAGGCCGTGCGCCCTTTATCAAGGTGTATACACCTTGCAGGCAGTGCACTGCCTTTGTTCACCTCTTCCAGCAACAAAGTTTAAAAACTATTTATTGAGGGGTAGACATGTGAGACATGAAATAGTGGGTATATGGAAAAAAACTCTGACGTGTTTTGGGCACAGTGCCCTTTGTCAAAGAGTGAGTTTTTTTTTCACAATCCCGGTTTGCTGTGCTCTGCATTTCTCCACGGAGGACTACGCCAATAATACCAAACATGATGCATTGGGCCTCATGCAGTAAGCCCCGATAAGGCTTTTTCGGCATTTTATAGCCGTTTTTTGCCCTCCTGATTCAGTAAGCCCCGATAAGTGGGAATTATCGGCAACTTTTCTTGCGAAAAAAATTTTTTCGCCACCCGGCTGCCGATAAGCCACTTATCGGGACTTTTTTTTCCCGCCTGAATTCAGTAAGCCCCGATCAGCTTTTTGGTGCTGATCGGCAGGCCAGATTGGAGATTTTATGGCCAATCCAGCCCGCCAACTAAAGTTGGCAACTTGCTGAAGGAGAAGCATCGGCAAGGGCGACACTTAGGAAAAATCAGCCCTTTTTCCTGCCTGTGATTGATGCCGGGGGTCTCCGGAGCTGATACCCGCACCGGAGCCCCCCGGCATGCATCCGAGGCAGGAAAAAGGCATTTAAAAGCCACTTCATTACCTTAGCGGCTAACCGCTAAGGCAATGAAGGGGTTAACCCACCGTGCCAGCGTTATTGTGGGTAGCGGGGATGGGTGAGGGGGGTATTTGGCCCTGGGTGTGAGTTTAGGACTTGCGGGGGGGTTGCGAGGGCACTTAACCCCTTCACGACCGTAGCAGTTAATACCGCTACGGTCCTGAAGGGGTTAAGGCCTCCCGCTACCCACCCGCAAGCCCTAAACTACCACCGTTGGGGCTAATACCCCTTTCACCCACCCCCACTAGCCACAATATTAAAAAAATACACACCCCAGCCCCACAATAACTACATAAATAAATAATTATATTATATATATATATATATATATATATATATATATATATATATATATATATATATATATACCCAACAACACCTATACCCCCCTAACATACTGTATAGTAATTGGTACAATGACTATTATCCACAAAAGGATAATAGTGCAGTTGTCCATTTACAATACATACACAACAATAAAGACTTTAAATACATATAGCACTCACCCATGTCCCACTGCCACGATGAAGGCCATCCTCATCTTCATCCTGCCCATGCCCCATCCGCTTCTGCAAAACAAACACAAGAATTACAACATCCAAATTAATGTCCCCTAACCCCTTAATCACCATAGCGGTTATTAACCGATACAGTTATAATCATGTGATGCCAGCCAATCAGAGCGTGGGAACTCCATCCCTACTCTGATTGGTTCAAGTACCATGTGAGTCCGGCCATGTGTCATTTCATGACGTTTTCTTAAAGGCAATAGCAGCAAAGCCATTCTGATTGGCTGTGCTGGCATTGCCTTTAAGTGACGTCATCAATTTTTTTACATCGGCCAAAACACATGGTTTTCACGGCCCAATCAGGGCCGTGGGAACCATATGACGACAAATGTGACGTCATAGGCCTATAAAAGCCTATGTCGTCTCATTTTGAAGGCAGATGCCGAGGAGGACGGACCTCCTCCTGAAGATTGAAGACCAGGGCATGGCACCGGATGTCAAGAAGACCCCGGAACAAGGTATTGTAATACAGATTCACTAAGAATAAAACTAGTACAACCCTTGATTGTCATGTTTTATTATTTTAATGTTTAATTTGTTTTTTTCTTTTCTTTTATGGGTTCCTGTTCCTGGATCGTGTCGTGGATTGTTTCTTGGATTTCTTCGTGGCTTGCTTCCTGGATTGGTTCCTGCACTTGTTCTTGGATTGGTTCCTGGATGGTGTCGTGGATTTGTTCCTGGATGGTGTCGTGGATTTGTTCCTGGATGGTGTCGTGGATGGTGTCGTGGATTGGTTCGTGAGTAAGCTGATCAACGGGAGTCGGTGGGGGCAAGTAATGGTAAGTTAAATAAAGAAATGTACTTAATGTAACTGTTTTTTGTGTTGCTTTTTCATGTTTTCATTTTTTATAATGCATATCATTTCTTCCCACTGTATGTATGTCTGTATGTATGTGTACAGATATATATACAGGGTAAGAAATGATAGTGTTGTTAAAGCTTCTAATTCTGTATTGTTAATCATTGTGGCTATGCATTGATGTGTGCTAAATGTATTTTATTTTTAGACAGATGTAAGTTTTGGGCTTCCAGGCCGTACAATAGGATATGGAAAGCCTTGCTTTAGTATATTGTATTTGTTGGTGTACTTTTTTCTATGTTTTGAAGTGGTTCTCTGTTAGGATAGCTTTAGTTCATTGTGTAATTGGTATGGATGGTATTTTAATTGTTTAGGGATGTAATTGATGTGTGGTAATTCATTGATGGTGAGTTTATTGTATTAAATAATATACTTCTTGTGATGTATGGCGATTTGAGTGGCATTATTGTATTGTTAACATTGATTTGCAGCGTGTACATGCAGTTTACATGTTATGCTACATGTATACACTGTAAATGCAATGTTTTATGAGGCATGTGAGCCTACAGATTGAATGATTAAATGGAATTTGGTTAGGCAATTGGTTTTTATTTCACTGAAGATGTTATGCATAACTGTTGTAGGCATTGCAGGATGGCTTCACCCCTTAATTACCTTTCAGGTTAGTACCCGATAAGGTGATTAAGGGGTTCAGTGTTATGTTAATGATATTGAAATGTTGTGGCTATTTCTAATGTTGGCAACGGACCCCAAGGATGATGCTGGCGACGGAGACTTCTTATTGATGAGGTTAGTACAATTTTATTTACATTTTAACGTTATTGAATGTGTTTAATAATGGCCAAATAATGTATTATCCCTATGTGGATAATAGTTATTTGGCACATTATTGTACTGTATGTGCTGGGGGAGGGGGTATGAGGCCCAAGGGTATTTGGTAGGACTCCCCTGTGGGTATTGGGTGAGGGTGGTTGGGGGGCTTTGTGGGGGAGGGTATGTGGGTGATGGTGGCTTAACCCCTTAATAACTGTAGCGGTTAATAACCGCTATGGTGATTAAGGGGTTAGGGGACATTAATTTGGATGTTGTAATTCTTGTGTTTGTTTTGCAGAAGCGGATGGGGCATGGGCAGGATGAAGATGAGGATGGCCTTCATCGTGGCAGTGGGACATGGGTGAGTGCTATATGTATTTAAAGTCTTTATTGTTGTGTAAGTATTGTAAATGGACAACTGCACTATTATCCATTTGTGGATAATAGTCATTCTGCCCATTACTATACTGTATGTTGTGTATTGCTGCTATGTTTATTGGGGGCATTTGTCCCCAATAAACATGCTACTATGCGTTAACCCCTTCATTGCCTTAGCGGCTATCCGCTATGGTAATGAAGCAGCATTAATGTATTTTAATAATATTGTGCGGAAGCAGGAGGCCCCCTGAGCTGAAGCGCATTTATTTGTGGCTCAGAGACCCCCTGCCTCCCGAGTTACAGGAACCGGTTTGGGCCATCGGTTACAGTGTGGACGCCATGTTTATTGCGGGGACGCTATAAACATGGCGGCGACACTGCCACCCGATGACACATACCGGGGCCTGTAACTCGGGAAGCAGGGGGTCCCTGGTCCACAAAGCAATGCGGTTCAGCTCAGGGGACCCCCTGCTCACTGTACAGTATAATTAAAAAGACATTCATGCTGCTTCATTACCGTTGCACATAGCCGCCAAGGTAAGGAACGAGTCTTTATTGATGTGTGTGTGTTTTATTTATACTATACATGTGCAGAGGGTCTCCGGAGCAGAACAGCGTTGGTTTGAGGTCCGGGGACCCCCTGCCCCCCGAGATACAGGCCCCTTTATGGGGTGCCGGTATCCCTCTGGTTTGTTTACAGGCCGCGGTCACGTGATCGGGACCTTTAAACGCCGAGGGATACCGGCACCTCATAAAGGGGCCTGTATCTCGGGGGGCAGGGGGTCCCCGGACCTCAAACCAACGCGGTTCAGCTCCGAAGACCCCCTGCACATGTAGAGTATAAATAAAAGTTGTTTTTAAATACTTTTTTTGGTGCCGAAGTTTGCGCTGAGAGAGCGGCTTGTCTCTCTCAGCTGCAAACATCTATCGGCACCAAAGGCTTATCGGGAGCCTTATCGGGAGCCAGGCTGTATCGCCACAGCTCATCGGCAGCTTTGCTTTCGCAGTGCTTCAGCAGGGATCGGAAGGATTCGGCCCTTACTGAATACTGCGAGGGCAAATCGCCCAAAAAATACATTTTCGCAATTCGTGCCGAAAATTTTGTATCGGGGCTTACTGCATGAGGCCCATAGACTGACTTAATCAGACTCCTTTCTCTCTGTGGACGTCTTAGTCATCATGGTGGGATCCTCTCAGTGAATTCGCGCTGAGCTCAGACCAGTGAGTTCATCCTTAGTGTAAAGCCAGGGATGCTCATGGCACAGGTGTGTCATGAGGACCGGCTGGATTCTGTGTCTAAATCTATGGACATTAAACAGGGTTACACCGGGTGAGAGGGAGGAGAGAGCCAGAGGAGGGCAAGGGAAACTATTCTGGAGTGTACATATAGAGTAACAGAAGGATCTTTGACCTCACCATCACAACAAAACTTCTTGGCAGTACTAATCATAACTCAGATTGCAAACTGTCCCGTCAGGGTTCCGTATCCCTGACATCTCCTCCCATGCAAATAGTGTTAACTGTTATGGAACAAGAGCCACATTTCTGACTCACCCCCCTCTCTCCTTTGCAGCTTCTGCCTGTCAGATTTTATTCTCAGCTGCATGGAGTCTGCAGACACATACTATGCCTGTGTGGCTTGCAACAATGTTGCATTCCTTGCCTGCGAGCATGACATCAGTGAGCTGCTACAGCAGTTTCTGAGATCCTCACCAGAATGGGCTAGTCTGCCCCCCCTCCTGTTTGTTCAGACATGGTCTGCCCCTAGACTTTTCCTTTGCCCACACCGCACCTCACTTCCTTTTCAACCCTGGAGACAGTGAGTAAAGAACCTTTCTCTGTTTATAACCCTTGGTGAGGCCATCTCTTTTTACCGGTTTCTAACTAATAATCACCACTACACACCATCCACAAGTATCTGTACCCTGCTACCTTTTCCCAATAAAGTGGAGGAAATATTACAGGACTTGGAGTGATTTAAAAGGGAACTGTGTTAATGCTATCGGGAGCCATTCATACCAACGTGCCCTGGCTTCAGAATAGTAAAAAGAGGACCGTGTGCCTTGGGAAATACACACAGAGGAGCTGCTACCCACAGCATTTATGCTAAAGATACAAGCGAGCAGCTTACGTAGCAAATAAATAAACAGCAGTCTCTCACCACATTGCACAAGCACGTTGCTACACAGAGCCACAAGCCTCTACACAGCAAACTACCACAGCTTTATGCAAAGACAGTGAGCAGCCTTACTTTGCTAATACTACACAAAGGAATCACACAGCAGCTACTACTCAAAGACTTTATGCTATACAGAATAGTCTCTGCACCCCAGGACAAGCAGCAGCTTCACTCTGCCAGACAGGGCAGCAAGCTTTATACAGCAAACTGCACACAGCCTTGCAACTAACAGTGCTTCTCTCACAATACCTAATTGCCTTTTTCTCTGTCTGAGTCCACCCGCTGCTCAGCCCCACAGTGAGGAGCCAACGGAGATCTGTAAGTACAACTACCCCAACGCTGCACGCTGCAGGACACCGCTCGGCATCATCTGAGACAGACGCCCATCGCTGACAAGGTAAAAGACCGCATGCCACACGCACTGGCAAAGGCCTACACACACCTACAGCATGGCGGAACTCAGAGCCTCACCAGACATCACGCAGGAAAGCAATCTCTCAGACACAGAGACCGCTGCGCATCTGCAACAGGCGCAGGCAGGCGCAAGGCCTAAACGGACAGTCACACTGACACAAAAGGCCCGCGAAAAATATGAGAATGACATTGAAGCACACCGCGAAAGGTTAGAGAAGGCCTGGGAGGACACTGGTCGTGAAATATGTAACGTTGCAAGCACTAGTGATCAGGAGAAACAAATTAGGCAAGCTATAGCCCAATTGAGGTCAAGTCACAAACGTTACCAAATGCTGTCACAAACATATCTCGCCTACCTAAAAAGAATTAACACAGAGGAAAGCCTCAGCGAACGCGACCAGCAGGAGGCAACTGACCTGGAGCGTGACGGCTTCGTGCAGACCACTATTACTGAGGCCGAAGACCAGAGAAAAGACCTTTTGCTGGAAACTGCATCGCAGCGCTCAAGCATATCCAGACACTCATCAAGGTCAGCAAGATCAGTGCAATCTCACGCGTCTAGCGCAAGCGCGAGCGCTACCAAGGCGCGAGCCACAGCAGAGGCCGCACGTGCCAGGGCCGAATATGGTCGGAGAGAGGCAGCCGTAAGGGCAGAAAGAGCGCGCATAGAAGAGGAGGAGCAGAATGCCGCCGCCGCTGCCACTGCCGCCGCTGCCACTGCCGCCGCTGCCAATGCCGCTGCTAATGCCACCGCCGCCAATGCTACCGCCGCTGCTACCGCCGCCGCTGCAAATGCCGCCGCTGCCGCGGCGCGTAAAAAGGCCGAATTGGACGCGGATCTAGAGGCACTTAATCAAGAGAAGGAAGCCGCCGCCGCCATAGCCCAAGCCGAAGTCCTAGAAGCAGCTGCGAGACAGGACGGCGGGGAGCTACCGTACAGACGGATAGCTTCAGAGGATCCAGCCCAACGCACTGAAGACTACGTAAGGAGCCTCTTCAGTGTAAACACCAGCGCACCATCTCAACACGGAGGGAGCGACACCACAGACAACGAAGACTCGCTAGGACCACGAGGAGAAGACGCTGCTCCGTCAATGGCACACGCTGCCTGGGATAGCCACAGCCGCAACAGTGATCCACACGCCAGAGCGCACACGGATGCACCACAACAGGCTCGTAATCCAGGTACACCCACGCGGGAGAAAACAGCCCCTCACACTGGCCAGCAGCCATCACGCGTCCACGCCAAGGAAGAGGCGACCGCACAGACCGTCCCAGCAACTACCTCAGAACGGGGCAAACGCGCCGACGTCTCAGGTCTGACAGACATAGCCAAGTACATGATCCGGCGCGACTTGGTGCACGCAGGACTCATCAGCTTCGACGACCGCCCTGAGAACTACCGGACGTGGAAGTTCACGTTCAAAGACGCAATCGACAGCTTGGACTTCTCAGCAAGGGAAGAGCTCAACCTGTTAGTTAAGTTCTTGGGGAACGTATCCAGGGAGCAAGCGCAGAGACTTCGGACGGCAAATGCACATCAACCCCAAGTAGGTCTGGACCTAGTGTGGGAAAGGCTAGAAGAGACCTATGGCAGCCCTGAAGCAGTCGAGGATTTACTCTTCAAAAGAATCGAGAGCTTCCCCAAGATCACGAATAAAGACTACTCGAAGTTACGAGATCTTGGAGACCTGCTGCAAGAACTGGAGTTCGCAAGGAAAGACCATTCCTTAATAGGTCTCAACGCCCTAGATTCAGCTCGTGGAGTGAGACCCATCCTGGAGAAGCTACCCTTCAACCTCCAAGAAAGGTGGCTTTCACAAGGTTCCAAATACAAAAGGGAGAAGCAGGTTGTCTTCCCCCCATTCTCATTCTTCGTGAGCTTCATCTGCGAAGCGGCAAAGACAAGAAACGACCCCAGCTTCATCTTAGGGGCGCAAACCACATCCAGCGCCAGCCACCCGAGGAACGAAAGGTCAACAGCAAGGTGCAAGGACTCCAGAACACCCATCTCGGTCCACAGGACGGACGTGCCCCCTACGACCCACGCGAGTCCCAGCCAGACGGCCGACAGGGACAAAAAACCAAGGGACCTTAACAAAGAATGCCCTATCCACAAAAGGCCGCATCCACTTAACAAGTGCTTCGGATTCAGGATGAAACCCATAGAGGAGCGAAAGAACCTACTCAGGGAATGGGGAGCCTGTTTCAAATGTTGTGCTTCCACAACTCATTTATTCAAGGACTGCAAAGAAGCTATGAAATGCACAGAGTGCGATAGCGACAGGCACATAGCCGCTCTACACCCGGAAGCTATGAAGCCCAAAGCAAGCAAAGCCCCTAACCCTCCAACAAAGCAGGGCGGGGAGGAAGAAGTGGGAGACACACCCCCCCCCGACGTCAGTAGCATCCAAATGCACAGAAGTATGCGGAGAAGGAGACGACGGTAGATCTTGCTCTAAAATATGTCTGGTAGCAGTGCACCCAGAGGGACAACCCCAAAGAGCCAAACGGATGTATGCAATCATCGACGACCAGAGCAACCGATCGCTGGTCAGGTCAGAATTCTTCGATATGTTCGGCATACAAGACAGTACTTCTCCTTACACTCTCAGAACGTGCGCAGGGTGAATGGAGACTACAGGGAGAAGAGTGAATGGCTACACCATATGCTCAATAGACGGCAAAGTGAGCATGCCCCTTCCCACACTCATCGAGTGCAATCACATGGCGGAAGATAGGACTGAGATCCCCACGCCAGACGTGGCGCGACACCATCCCCATCTAAAAACCATTGCCGATCATATCCCACCACTAGACGAAGATGCCCAGATCCTGCTGCTACTTGGCAGAGACATCATGAGAGCACACAAGATCCGCGAACAGCGAAATGGGGACCACAACGGCCCAAGCGCCCAAAGGCTCGATCTAGGATGGGTGGTAGTTGGAGAAGTATGCATAGACAGGATACGAAGACCCGACAACGTAGGCGCCCTACAGACGAACTTGTTGGAGAACGGTCGTATATCCCACTTCAAACCTTGTCCGAACCACTTTCAGGTCCACGAGAAGCTCGAGACCAAAAGGAACTACGGAGACGCGCCTGTGGCAAGAAAATACCCCAATGACCTAGGGAGTACAGTGTTCCAGACAACAAAGGACGACGACAAACAGGCGCCATCAATGGAAGACAAAGAATTCTTGAGGTTAATGGATAAGGAGCTCTTCAAGGACGAATTGGGCAGTTGGGTGGCCCCACTACCTTTCCGCTCGCCAAGAAGACGCCTCCCAAACAACAGAGACCATGCTATGTCTAGGCTCGCTTCGCTCCGCCGTAACCTACAAAGGAAACCGGAGACCAAGGAACACTTTGTGGCCTTCATGCAAAAAATCTTCCACAGTGGCCATGCAGAGTCGGCGCCCCCAATGAAAGAAGGCGAAGAATGCTGGTACCTCCCGTCGTTTGGCGTCTACCACCCCCAGAAACCTGGCCAAATCCGAGTGGTATTCGACTCCAGCGCTCAGCATCAGGGAGTCTCCCTAAACGATGTTCTCCTCACCGGGCCGGATCTGACGAACAGTCTTCTGGGAGTGCTGATCCGCTTCCGCAAGGAACCTATCGCTGTAACCGCAGACATTCAACAGATGTTCCACTGCTTCCTTGTGCGAGAAGACAACCGTAACTACCTAAGATTCCTGTGGTACCAAGATGACGACATAGAAAAAGAAATCACGGAGTTCCGCATGAAAGTACATGTCTTCGGGAACAGCCCATCACCTGCAGTGGCAGCCTACGGCCTCAGAAGAACGGCCCAAGACGGAGAAGCAGAGTTCGGGAAAGACGCCAGGAGCTTCGTCGAAAGAGACTTCTATGTGGACGATGGATTAAAATCAGTTCCCACCAAAGAAGAAGCCGTAGATCTACTCAAGAGGACACAAAAGATGTTAGCGAAGGCCAACCTAAGGTTGCACAAAATAGCTTCCAACAGTGCCACAGTGATGAAGGCGTTTCACGCAGATGATCAAGCACCAGATCTCAAGAATTTGGATCTGGGGACCGACACGCCTCCCATACAGCGGAGCCTGGGGATAAGCTGGAATCTTAAAACAGACACCTTTACGTTCCAGGTAGCCATCGAAGAAAAACCCTTCACACGTCGCGGAGTCCTGTCCACCGTTAACAGTCTCTACGACCCGCTAGGATTCGTGGCTCCTGTCACTATACAAGGGAAGTCCCTCCTCAGAGAAATGTCCTTCGAAAAACAGGAATGGGACACCCCACTACCTCCAGAAAAACGGAAAGAGTGGGAAACGTGGAAACACTCCCTGAAGGCCCTCGAGCAACTTCAAATCCCACGCCCCTATTCACCTATATCTCTCACCGCCGCACACAGCAAAGAGCTTTGCGTGTTCTCAGATGCCTCCACCAAAGCTATAGCAGCGGTGGCCTACCTAAAAACCACGGACGTGGATGGAAGTTGCCACATCAGGTTCATCCTTGGCAAAGCTAAGCTGGCGCCACAACCTGACCATACTATACCCAGACTCGAGCTGTGTGGTGCAGTGCTAGCAGTAGAACTGGCGGAGCTTATCGAGAATGAGATGGACAGCAAACCAGATGCCGTCAAACTCTACACAGATAGCAAGGTGGTACTGGGATACATCTACAATAAGAAAAGGAGATTCTACGTATACGTAGCTAACCGTGTAGAAAGAATCAGGAAGTCAACCCAACCAGAACAATGGCACCACGTGCCCACAGAGCAAAATCCCGCAGATCACGCCACCAGATCAGTACCCGCATCTCAACTGCAGAATACGTCGTGGCTCACAGGACCAATGTTTCTTGCGCAGCCTGCGGAAACGCTACCAACCCCAGTTGACGATTTTGAACTCGTGGATCCCGAAAAGGATACGGAGATAAGGCCCCCACAAGTATCCGTGGTACTCACCAATGTATCGCACAAAAACGCATTCGGATCACATCGATTCCAACGCTTCTCAAAGTGGACGGCCCTTCTGCGAACAGTAGCCCATCTCGGGCATATAGCCTCCTCCTTCCGCCAGACACCAGACGGTAAAACTACCGGTTGCCACGGCTGGCACATCTGCAAAGAGCTGCGCACCGTAGAGGAAATTACAAAGGCTAAGGAAACTGTTCTGAGTCATGTTCAAAGGGAAACATATGCGGAAGAGATCAATTGCATTCGCGGAAAGAAGAGTGTTAACAAAAACAGTCCACTTTGGAAGTTGAATCCCTTCATCGACAACGACGGCCTCATGAGAGTAGGAGGCCGCCTCAATAAGTCCCAACTGAGCAGGGAGGAAAGCAACCCTCTTATCATCCCTGGCCGGCATCACATCGCCACTTTGTTGGTGCGCCACTACCACGAACAAGTCATGCATCAGGGACGACACTTCACCGAAGGCGCCATTAGGGCGGCGGGCATTTGGGTCGTTGGCATGAAAAGGTGCGTGGCCAGTAATCTCCACAAATGTGTTAGGTGCCGAATGCTGAGAGGCAAAAGCCAAGACCAAAGGATGGTGGATCTACCTATCGACAGACTTAATACAGAACCCCCCTTTACCTATGTAGGACTCGATGTATTTGGGCCCTGGATGATCATCTCACGTAGAACTAGAGGCGGGCTAGCAAACAGCAAACGATGGGCGGTACTCTTCACCTGCATGAGCACACGAGCTATACACATCGAGGTTATAGAATCTATGGATGCTTCAAGCTTCATAAATGCCCTCAGAAGGTTCTTTGCAGTCAGAGGACCAGTTAAACAAAAACGCTCCGATTGTGGTACCAATTTCGTTGGAGCATGCAAGGAATTACAAATAAACACTAAGGACAATAGAGACAATAGTATCCAAAGATACCTGCGCGACCAAGAGTGCACGTGGACATTCAACCCTCCTCACTCCTCTCACATGGGCGGAGCATGGGAGCGCATGATCGGAGTGGTTAGGCGTATCTTGGATTCTATAATGCTAAAAACCGACCTGACTCGACTCACTCACGAAGTGCTAACCACATTCATGGCCGAAATATCAGCAATAGTCAATGCTAGGCCCTTAATCCCAGTGTCAACAGATCCAGAATCGCCAAGCGTTTTGACACCAGCAATGCTGCTGACCCAGAAAGTAGGGAACGTCCCCACCCCAGTCGAAGGCTTCCACTCTAAGGATATGCACAAACGACAGTGGAGACAGGTGCAGTACTTGGCCAACACATTTTGGGACCGCTGGAGACGCGAGTATCTGGTGACACTTCAAGAACGCCACAAATGGCAAACAGTAAAACCAGATATCCAAGTGGGGGATGTGGTCTTGTTGAAAGATAAACAAGTGGCAAGAAATGAATGGCCCATGGGACTTATAATAAGAACTATCCCAAGCAAAGACGAAAGGGTTCGCAAAGTGGAAGTACAAGTGGCCCAGAATGGGATCGTTAAAACCTTCCTAAGACCCATTACAGAGACTATCCTTCTAATGCCCAAATCGGACTGTGATGGGGAAAAACTGGTTACCAGTGCCGTGGACTTTTAAGAGACATTGTGGTGCGTCAAGCTAACCAAGAGCTACGCACCCACCTGGCTTCCCTTACTGGAAGGCCTGGCCAAAGGACTTTGATGCCAGTGGTACCAGCCGGTATCACATTGCTATGGAAATATGGACCTTTGCAGTATATTGTTATGTTGTATGTATTGCACATATGTTCCACATAGCTTGCCATATAGTGGTATCTACAGATACCAGACGGGGAGTGTTATGGAACAAGAGCCACATTTCTGACTCACCCCCCTCTCTCCTTTGCAGCTTCTGCCTGTCAGATTTTATTCTCAGCTGCATGGAGTCTGCAGACACATACTGTGCCTGTGTGGCTTGCAACAATGTTGCATTCCTTGCCTGCGAGCATGACATCAGTGAGCTGCTACAGCAGTTTCTGAGATCCTCACCAGAATGGGCTAGTCTGCCCCCCCTCCTGTTTGTTCAGACATGGTCTGCCCCTAGACTTTTCCTTTGCCCACACCGCACCTCACTTCCTTTTCAACCCTGGAGACAGTGAGTAAAGAACCTTTCTCTGTTTATAACCCTTGGTGAGGCCATCTCTTTTTACCGGTTTCTAACTAATAATCACCACTACACACCATCCACAAGTATCTGTACCCTGCTACCTTTTCCCAATAAAGTGGAGGAAATATTACAGGACTTGGAGTGATTTAAAAGGGAACTGTGTTAATGCTATCGGGAGCCATTCATACCAACGTGCCCTGGCTTCAGAATATTAACCTTCTGATTTAATCCTGACCAACCTTAAAACTTGCCCCACAAATCAAGCATCCCAATAGCCTCTGGCTATTGTCCCACACCCACAGTCACTCCTATCACCCATTGTGGTCAAGCACTGCCATCTACAGCACTTATTCCCTCACCTGCTGTCTCTGTAAGTTTCCCATTAAACCTCTTAGATTGTAAGCTCTTCGGGGCAGGGATTTCCTTTCCTATTGTCTGAGTTTGCTGCGCTTATTGTATTATTATAATTCCCCATACTGTATTGTTTGTGAAGCGTTGAGTACACTTTTGGAGCTATATAAATAAAGACATACATGTATACACACACATATATTTATATACATTTTGTATGTGCTTGTAGCAGAAATAAGACCAGTCTGATAAACCCTCACGTGGTACAATAGTATGATTAATGTAAGCTGTAAATTCTCCTGCCACTGATGACATTGTTGTAATCACCATAATTGAATCAAAGAAAAGTTGCAGTGTCCTCTAGTGGAGAAAAAGGTCGTCTGCATTGGAATACACACTGGACTCTAAGCCTCTTCTATGTGCTGTGAATCGGTGTTCCCTGTGCTTGAAAGCTCCATTCAAATAAGTGGTACTAAAATCTTCTCTAGTGCATGGAAACAACCTTTCAGAATATTGATTTTGGTGCAAAGAAAAAATGTAATCTAACAAAAATACAGAAGTACCCACCATTATTGCAGTGGTGCGCCAGAGCTGGACACAAGATTTGATGAGACAAATGGAAACAAATGTTGGCTTGCCAGCAGCCGTCATTTAATGCATTTTTCTTAGAACACGGACATGTCTATGAAGGCAATAACATTAACTACATCGGGGTACCTTTTGTTTCCTTTGAGACAGATGCAGGCATGCCAAAAACTTGTATGGGTTTCGAGACACAAATGTAACCCAGGGCCCTAAGGGACTGAGCCGGGGTGTTGCTGACAGTTTGTTCAGCGTGGGGAAGGGGCTTAATCAGCATGGGGCGAGTGAGCCTGACGGGAGGCAAGAGAACGCAGCTGCTAGAGGAAGGGTCTTGGCACATCAGTCGATCTCAGAAGTCAAAACCTACTTCCTGTCAGGCCCAATTGCTGGGGTTGGCCGGTGGGGCCTGCCTCTGCTGCCCATATGATAGACCATGTGACTGCGTAATGCTAAAGACCCCAACAGTAGGATAAATGAATGAATGAATAACCAGATACTTGTAGGGGGGACCCCTAAACATAAACTTGAAAGAAGACAGGTACTGGGTTGCAGTCCCTGATGGTAAGCTCACTAATAAGTGACGCTCTTGTTAACAATAACACCAGGAAGATTGAGCATAATAACACCCTATAACGTACCAATTGTCTAAATAAAGTCCTGAACAGGAAAACATGTAGCAAGCGATTGACTCACTCTGAGTGCTGCACAGTCCATGCGATCCAAAGGTGAGGGGTCCCCAGGTGTGCTTCCGTCCAAGGGGTAGGCTAGTAGAGAAGGAGAAAAACTGGAAGAGCACTACTGTAGGTATCAAAAAAGTAGAAAGGAGGGTGCGTATCCCGTAAAAAGATTATTTATTGGTCATGGAAAAACAGGGCAATGGAGATCCCTACCATATGATAGCAGCCCTGTATAGGTGGAATGAGCTTGGGATAATGTGTTGGACCCGCTTCTTTGGCTGTGGCTGATTCAGTTGGATGATAGTTTGTCCCGCTGCGACGCTACATCTGTAAAAGGTACAGGTACTAGTACAGATACTTGGGCCTGATATGCAGATCCTACTCAGATCTGCTACATGCATAGCTAGATCAAAAAAACTTCCCCAGATTTATTAATGGAAGGAAAACCTCAAATTACATAGTTACATAGTAGATGAGGTTGAAAAAAGACATACGTCCATCAAATTAAACCTACTGTATGCGATAGGTTAACACAGATACCCAGCAAGCTCAAACTCCCCCACCCACCACAAAGTGAATATATATTTATGTCAACCAGAGAGCTACTGAGCGTGGCAATTGTATATAGCAAGAGACAGGGGGTGCCCAATGCTGCATCCAATTGACAAAACATATAAAGTAAAATACTTCAATAATAATAATTGGTTATTTAGTTAACCCTTTGGCCAAAGGCATCATAAGCCTGCATACCAACGTCAAGGTATAACCAAAATAATGCAGGTCCTACACTACACTGTGAAACCTTTCCTTTTACCTCTGTGAGAGGGGAAAAAACCATAATGGGTCTTGTTCCTGCAGCAAGTGAAATGACCTTCCAAGTTAAAAGGGTGAAGGAGGAGGAGTGAGCTCTGGGGGGAGGTGCCACAGCCTCCAAAGAGGCACCTCCCCCCAGAGCTCACTCCTCCTCCTTCACCCTTTTAACTTGGAAGGTCATTTCACTTGCTGCAGGAACAAGACCCATTATGTTTTTTTCCCCTCTCACAGAGGTAAAAGGAAAGGTTTCACAGTGTAGTGTAGGACCTGCATTATTTTGGTTATACCTTGACTTTGGTATGCAGGCTTATGATGCCTTTGGCCAAAGGGTTAACTAAATAACCAATTATTATTATTGAAGTATTTTACTTTATATGTTTTGTCAATTGGATGCAGCATTGGGCACCCCCTGTCTCTTGTTATATACTGTATGCCATAAATGGATTTATGGAGGATTTTCATTTATCTTTTATAAATCTGGGGCTTTTTTTTGGTTCCAGTTTTGCACCCAGGAGGTTTTAACTTTTGCAATGCTGGAAGATAATCTGTAATTTATATCTCAGCGGCATATATCAGCAGATGTCCCTTATAAAGAAGCAGTGATGACATCTACTGGATGTCACAAGGGCCACCAGCCTTTTAATAAATAAACCCCTATGAGTGCTTGGTGTCATTGTTTGACAAAAAACTGACCCTAAGCACCCTCTGGCGGTGAAGGGGTAATGCAAGAAAAGTCACTGCACGTCAGAGTACAGTATCTTGCCACAGAAAGCGGGATGTCTGCTGTATTTATTCACATTATTTTGTATATAATATTATTAGTGCAAGTGCAAACTGAAGGCGTAAGCCAACAGTATGAGTGTGGGCCTTATATCTGGAAAGGTATCAACTTGGGACATCAAGGGTTCAGCTGGAATTTCTCTGGGGTACCACAGTACCACAGCATTTGATGCTGGTCTACAATGCCCGGACACAGACACATTACTGTAATTGCCTTTCAGTTAAAGCTATAGTAAAACGAAGACACAGTCATGATTACATTTTAATGGTATCGGCCAAAGTATGTATCTCTTAGGCTGAGTCCATAGAGGCTTCAGCCGTGCAGAGACGTGCGGAGGCTGAGGGAAAGTGGGTGCTTTCCCTGGCCTTAGACCGCGCGCCGTCCGGGGGCGTGTCGGGGGGGGGGGGGGCTGTGACGTCACGGAGCTGGTTCTCCCTCTATGGGGCGAACCGCTCACGTGACCAGCCCTGCGCTCCCATGAGCGCGAAAATCTAAAAAAATTCTAAGACGCAAGCGTGCGGAAGCGTGCACGAGCCCCTGCTAAAGCCGTTTTCATTTCGGCTGCAGGTGCTCACTGCCGAGCAGCAGCGCGCCTCAGCATGGGTCAGCGCCCAAGCGCTTACCATGCCTGAGGCCTTAGCCATCCACTAAGAGACAGGCGCTGAATAACAGAGTAACTACTACAATGTAGAGTTACTGCATCATATCAGAAATCCATTAGCTTTTCTTTTCTTAGTAAAGTATCCAAACTGTTTCCTTTAATAAGTTGTGGGACTGCCTAATAGTGAGTCAGTATGGAAACAGCATCTGTCTCTCTTCCATATCGTAATCCAATTATTATAATCACGTTTAACAAGTCAGGGGAAATGACATTCTAGAGGTGTCAGAGAAATTTCCCTCGGCACCTGTAGTTTCCTTGTTCAGCAATTTATTATATACAGGATAGAATAGAAAAAAGATCCTGGATATTAATGTTTTCAGACCAGTCCACTGATTTTCTGTGTGTCTCTCTGATTTGGAGTCAGTCTCACTAATTTTTAGCTTCAGCATCTCATACACTTTGATTGAGGCTCACTGATTCAACATTTTCCATTAAATACATGTTTTTTAGTCCAGAGCCCCAACATTTCAGTGATTTGGATCCCTGAGGGTTGACATCTAATGTTTCTGAACTTCGTTATAATGTAAAATATTGGATGGTAGTTGTGATGGTAAAGGCAGCGTGACCTACGCAGAATAAAAGTTAAGCCCGCTTGCTGCCTACTCGTCAAGATGGCGACGTAACCAAGGGGTTAACATACAAGCTCAGGATTGGAAAATGCCTGCCAGCCCTAGTAACATGTAACCTAAGTTAGGTACCTGTGTTAGGCTGTGATTATAACAAAAACTCCGGTGGCGCAAAAACAAGCTGCGCAGAAACAAACTGCTGAAATCCTATGTAGCTGACCATACCATGAGCACTGCCTGGAGCTGCAGGACAGCAGACTGGAGAGGAGACAGAGGATTTTGTTTTGGGCAGGCGACGGCCGCGTCACATGAGCGGTTCAGCCAATGAGGGCGAACCGCTCACGGCCATGCCTCCCTGTGTGCTCAGCTTCTCTCCTCTCCGCTCTCTCCTGCATGATCAGATGCTGCTCGGCGGCAGCCTGAGGGTGACGCTACCGGATCGCGCTGCAGCCTGGTGGCATCTGGTATAATCAAGCCCTTAGACTCTTTATTCTGTAACTGTGCTGTTCATTGTGTTCTTGGTGTCTCATTGTGCACCTGGGCTAGTAACAGTGGAAATTATGAGGCACAGATTGATTCAAATGGCTAGCCTTCGTGTGAGATTAGGTGCAGTGCTTATGGACAATGGTGAGGTGGGAAAATGCACTCCGAAATCGGGGCATTATTCTCTCCCTGGCAGCAAGGCATCTTCCTCTGTGGCAGGTATAGAGCTGAAATCAAGAAACGGGGCTTGGGCCCTAGCACCCTTGGTTTGGTTCCGATTGGTCAGTTCCAATTTCCCAGGCTCCCAAAGCCCCGTCCCTTATGCTGTCCTTAATGCTCTTCTCACGGCCCTTATTGGTCAGCGGAGGAAAGGTCACTGCTGATTGGTCGGGACCAGTTCTCCATGTTTCAAAATAGAGGCCACAAAAGTATGCTAGCCACCACCAATCAGGACTCCACAGTTTTTTATGGTTGGCTTTAGTGCCTAGAGACCAACGGTATCCTGAACTGTGCAGACCTGGGGCAGCCATCCCTTGACGGTTCGAGGCAGCATCCGAGGTAAGCTAGCTTCGGCAGAGCCCTGTACCTACCAAGCTAGGCGTCTCGCCAAATTCCGTGTTTTTGGGGAGTTGTTGCTCTGTCTTTGCATTGTGTTTTTCCCTCTTGGCTCTGGCCAAAATAAACCTTTATTTATTAAACCTCTGCGTTCTACCTGGTGATTAAGGCCTCAAATAATCTGATCCCAAATAGTCTGGTCAAACTCACATAATCGTGACAGAAGTCATGTTGAATTTTGACATTGCTTGGAATTGTATTGGGACACACACATTTCTATTTTTGAAAATTATGTATCAAGTTTAGAATGTGTATACTGTTAATTAATCACAAAAGGGTTTTTGCACTAATTAAGTGTAGCAGTGACCCCTGGTTCACCCTGTTAGAGCGGGAAGTGGCGCCTGCACAGAGGTAGTTGCAAAGCCCGCGAAGGAGGAGAGTGCTAATTGGTGGGAGGTAGCAATCCTTGTCCCAGCAGCCCCACGGGTACCTTGTGACCGGGTTGAGCCAATGGGAGAGGAGGTTGGAGGAGGTGGTTGCGCGCACGTGGAGTCATAGCTGGTTGGAGAGGAGAGGAGACGGAGCTTCGGTGTCAGGAGGCTAGCCGCCCCTGCGCAGGCCGTGTGCCCCAGGCCCAGTTAGGCCCTGAGTCACTATAGAGACAAGCAGAGCTAGGGACTCCCATAGTGAGGTTCCAGTTTCCCTATTGCCATTTGATTGGAGCAGGACTATCCTAGTAGCGGGAGATCTGGGCTCAGAGCCCGCTAGTTCGTCACGAGTGTCCGGGTGGGATCGCCCTGGACCGCTGCGTAGGCGAGAGAACGACTGCTGCCTCGTGGGGACCCTTTGCGAAGAGTGTAGCAGCTCCAGGTACCGGAGTAGCCGGCAGGTATTTCAACAAGTGCACCAACGGTACCATCCATTCATTCGGGACACAGTGGCTGCGCAGTCACCCATACACATTCGCATACACACACATTTGGCTCTCTGGGGAGCTGGAGGACTTATCCCTTTGGGACTGGACACGGGGTGGGATCACCCGGTGGAGGGGACGGGGAGTGTTGGCGTCCGCCGTGACGCGGTATAGAGTGTCTCCGGAAGGAGGGTTGCTATGTATGTATGTCAATAAGGTTTATATGCAAGTAAAGACAGTTGGTTACGGTATTAGGCTGCGTGGTGGTAATTACTGTATATACATTGTATATACATCAATTATATCAATTATATCAAGTAATATACTGTATATACATCCTGCGAAGGTCCACTCCCCCACTGGCGGGAGCTGTCGCAGGTGGAGGCCCTGCACCCGTTATAAGTTATTGCACGAGTACCCCAGGCTCTCCGTGGCAGAGACTTAGGCCCTGTGAGCCTACAGGTGATACAGCACTTAGTAGCGGCCTGCGAGCGATAGGAAGCAGGGCTACATAACCAATTTTTAAAATGATGCAGTGGGAACTTTTTAGTAGTAGACGTTCCCTTAAAAGTTATTTTTTTATTCTTACCTTAACTGCTCCTTACAACTGCTCCTTTAACCCCTCCCTATACCTCATCGCCTATCTGCTCCTATAACTGCTCGCTATAACTCCTCCCCAAACCACTCCTATAGCCTCTCCCTATAACATCTCCGCTAACTGCTAAAATTCCGTTCCTTGTAACTCATTCTCTAACTGCTTCTACTGCATAAATGCTCACTATAACTCCTTCTCTTACTGGCGTTATAACAGCTCCCTATAACGCTTCACCTAATTGCTACTATAACAGATTTTAATAACGCCTCCATAAATTGCTCGTTACCAATCCCTAAAACTCCTCCCCTAACTGTTACCTATAACCCCTACCCTAATTGCTGCTCCTTATAACCCCTTGCCTAATTGCTGTGATTGCAGTTCCCTATAATTTATCCTTTAACTGTTTCAATTGTATAACCAGTCCCTTCAAACCTCATACTGTATAACCATTCACTATAAATCCTACCCTTACTGCTCCTATAACTCCTCCCCTAATGGCTCCAGTAACCACTTGCTATAAATACTCCACTAACTGTTCCTATAGCCGATCCTATAACTCCCTCCCTAACTGCTCCTATTGCCGATCCATACATCTCCCCCCTAAACTGCTGCTCCTCCCTGACAGCTCCTACTGTATAACTGCTTCCTATGATTCCTCCACTATCTGCTCCCTATAAAGTATCCTTTAACTGCTCCCTCTAACTTCTCCCCTAATTGTTACTACAGTATAACTCTTCCCTTTACAGCTCCTATAAATGCTTCCTATAAATTCTCCCCTAACTATTTCTATAACTGCTCCCTAACACTCCTCCCCAACTGCTCCGATTACCTCTCGTATAACTTCTCCCCTAACCTATTCCTATAACTCCTCCCTAATTGCTCCTATAACTGCTCCTTACTGTATATCTCCTCCCCTTACTGCTCCCTATAACTCATTCTATAACTGCTTCCAATAATTCCTCCTTTAACTGCTCCCATAACCGCTCCCTATGACTTCTCCAATAACTGCTCCCTATAACTCATTTAACATTATTTTCCTATTGTCTGACTGTGCTGCGCTTATTGTATTATTATAATTCGCTGTACTTGATTGTCTTTGTGAAGCGCTGAGTACACTGTTGGCGCTATATAAATATATTCATACATACATACAACTGCTAGTATAACTGCTCCCTATAACTCTTCCCAAAACTGCTCATATTACCACTCCCTATAACTCTTCCTCTAACTGCTCTTATAGTTGCTGTGACGGTAGGGGCAGTCTGGCAAACATACTAAAGGTTAAGTCTGCTGGTTACTCCTACCTGTGAAGATGACAGCCTATGTTATAGGCTAAAGTGGCCATCTTAAGTAACCAAAAAGACTGCCAAATGTGTCCTATTCTGCCCCCATGCAAAGCAGTTTATGTTCCCTGTGTGTATTCTGCAGTGTATACTTTGCAAGACTCCATTGTTTGGTGGGCTGGTAATTCACCACTGTTCGGCTAGGTGAAGTGCTTTGGAATACTGGGAAAATTGGGGAGGGCTTGGACTTACTGTAGGTTGTGGGAACATGTATTCCAAAAGTGGGGCCATATTTCATCCCAGACTCTGAGGCGTTTATCTCTGCAGGAGGTATCAGGCTGAAAACGGAAACTGAGGCCTTGGTCCTAGAAGCTTGATTCTGTAACAATGCTCATAATAACACAGTTAAGTGGACCCATTGGCTCCAGAATGAGTATAGCAAACACACAGGTCAATCTGGAGGCTGACCGGAACAAACATGAAACCATGATCAGGAAATTTCCTGTAGGAAGTCCAGTCTATTTTTTATAGGGGAAGAAAATATATTCTGGACATAGGACTTGAGGAGAGAAACATGAAAAATTGGGCGGTATTTTTAGGCTGGCAGGAAGTTCCAACTTGAAAGCCACCAGATTAATTTTCTCAATCTTTTAAGGCTCGAAGTACTTAGGACCGAGCTTGGACGAGGGTAGCTTGAGGTGAATATTTATAGTGGAGAGCAGAACCGATCATACTCTTTGAAGGGAGGAGGCAGTCATCTGCGTTTATCTGTACAAACCTTCTGCTAAACGGACACTTTAAAGAGTGAGAGAGAGAGGTGGACCTGTTTACAGAGGTCCTGTAATTTCTGGAGTTTGAGTTCCACCGCAGGAATTCCAGAGGGCATAACTGAAGATGTTAGAAAAGCAGGGGTACCTATAGGCACTGAAGAAGGGTGACACTTGAGAGGAGTCATTTGGTAAAGAGTTTCTAGCAACCTCATCAAAATGGAGTAGATCTGCCCAATTATCCTGTTGTTCGGCTACAAAACAACAAGCAAACTGCGAAGGTTGGTAATCTCTATAAGGCTTTTAGACTGAGGGTGGTAGCTGAGGAGACATGGAGGGTAAATCCCATCCTGTGACAGAACACTCTCCAAAACTTAAAAACAAATTGTGATCCCTGGTTAGAGACTATCTCTGAAGTTACTCCGGGCAAGTGGAAGATTTCTCTGATGCAGAGTTCTGAGGTGGAAGGTAATTTTTTTAAGAGGAATGAAGTGAGCTTGTTTAGTGAAGTGATATTCAACCACCAGGATGGTCGTCATTCCTCAAGAAGGTGGCAGGTCCCCAACAAAGTTCATTGACAAATGGATCCAAAGCCACTCAGGGATTGGCAATGGTTGGAGTAAGCCGCAGGGGAGGGCTTCTGGGCACCTTGCGTTGAGCACAAGTAGCACAAGCAGCTACAAAATCTTGGACATCTCTATGAATCACCAGCCACCAGAAGTTGCATGCTATGTACATGGGTAGATAGGAGTGTGAGGAGCGCTCAATGCCAGGTAGAATATCCAAATAACACCAAAACCACGATCCAAGGAGAATAATGTAATTCAAGATTAATAAGACTTATTGATAAAGAATGCTAACACGTTCGAAACGCGTTGGATTTTAATGTCTTGATGACTCAATAAATTTATATTTTTTTGTTACCTGGGGTCCTCTCCTTGCTCCTACAGGATCGTGCGCTCCTTACATCATCTGCATGCTATGTACATATACTGTATGTCTTCCCTACCCAAGGGTATCCAACGAACTTGGACTAATGTCCCCAATTTAGAACCTCATTACAGAGGGGCAAAGGTACATAGAGTCTCGAAGGTGGTAAAAGTACCTGAGAAGGAACCTTCCGACTGTGCTTTCAGAATTTTCTTCAAAAGGGAAGATGAGACTGAGGAGATAATGCAGGAAAGGGGAACAATGGAACCTTTACTGGGGTCTAAAGTCTTTTCTACGGAGCATTGCCTGGACAGTGCATTCACCTTAGTATTCTTTGACCCAGGACAAAGGATATAATAAAATTTAACCAGGTAAAGGACAAAGCCCACTTGACTTGGCGTGTCCCAAGTCACCTGACTCCTTTGATATATTCAAGATTCTTGTGGTTAGTAAGTATTGTTATGGGTGAACTTTTTCCCTCTAAATGATGATGTCTTTCCTTGATTGCCATTTTGATGGTAAGGATCTCTCGGTTCCCCATGTCGTAATTTCTCTTGACAGAAGAACATTTCCTAGAAAAAAAGGCACAAGAGTATAGTCTGCCATGAAAGTCTTTTCGTTGAGAAAGGACATCTCCCGCCCCTACATCAGAGGCATCGACTTAAAGAACAAATGGTTTGGCTGGATTATTAGGGTAGGTGCCGAAGGAAAGGCAGTCTTGAGTTTTTCAAAAGCGTTATGTTTTCCTGAGACAATTTGCAAGAATCTGCCCCCCTTTTTTTTGTAAGGATTGTGATAGGAGCTACCATGTTAGAACATTTTTGAATGAAGTGCCTGTAGTAGTTGGCGAACCCCAAGAAGCATTGAATCGGCTGAAGACCTTATGGTAAATGCCATCCAAAGACTGCTGCCACTTTGACTGGGTTCATGTCAAGACCATTGGAGGAGATTATATACCCCAGGATGGTGATTTTCTTTTGCTCAAATTTAAACTTCTTCAACTTGGCATAGAGTTGTTGTCTCAAAGTCTTTGTAGCACTTGCCTGACCTGCCCGGTGTTCGACCACAGAGTTGGAAACATTAAGTATATCTTTGAGGTAGACTATAACAAAGTGATCCAGGAGATCACGAAAGATTTCATTAACAAAGTCTTATTAGCAAAAGCCCCAGACCGCAATTTTCAGAAAGATGAGGAATCTCCAATATTGGGAGAGAAACTGGGAGACAGCTCCCAGAGCAGGGTCTTCCCCATGCCATCACCTGACCAGTGAATCAATCAATAATCATGTTTCTATAGCCACTTGAAACACAACAAGATGGTACATGAAGGAGAACGAATGATGTCAAAGATGAGACTCCTTATGAAGAGTACCCACAGTGACAAGCATCGGGAATGTCTCCTGAGTAATCGTGCCAGGAACAAGAGGTTTCCCATCAATGGTTTTTACTGCCAAAGGAATTCTTGTGGGACATAAGGGAATGGCATGAGTTGATGCAAAGGATTCATCAATAAAGTTGCCTGCAACACCAAAGTCCACAAAGTCCCTTGTATATGTGGAAGAAGTTTCTCATGATAAGTTAACAGGAATCAGAAGCTGTTAACGGGATCTTGGAAAAGGAATAACACCTAGAGAGGATTCCTCCACACTCTTTTAGCTGGAGTTGCCCGACATAGCAGGACAATTCCAGTTGAAATGTCCTTTACTACCACACTATAAACAGAGACCATGGACTGTCTCTGGTGCATCTCCTCTTTGGACAACCTCATACAAACCAACTGCAAAGGCACTAATTCAGCTAGTAGTGCCCTCGAGGCAGACTGGAAGTAGGTGAGGAGGAATTAGAAGTTCTGCAGGATTGTTCCTGCTCAGGTTGGCGCTCTCAAATTCATAGCGTCATGCATACAGTATACACAGAGAAATTAGATCCTCCAAATTGATTGGTACATCAAGACAAGTCAGTTTATCTTTCAGACTTTCGGGTAGGCCTTTCCAGAAGGCGGCCCCTAGAGCCTGGTTATTCCAACCCGTAACTGCAGCTTGGGTTCAGAATTCAATGGCATATTGGCCCATGGTGCATATACCCTGACGAGTCTGGAGGTACGAAGTAGAGGCAGATACCCATCCTGGGGCATCGAAAGACATGGATGAGCGCAGTGTGGACGCCAACTGCTCCGAAGCCTCACAGATTTCCATTGGTCAGTTTGACTTTTCCACTCTCCTTAAGCCCATCCCTGTGGGGTTTCCTAAAGTGCTGTCACCTCCCACAGCCTTGATTGGTCAATATTAGGTGAGCCCTTGCTCTGTGATTGGCCATCAAAGACAATATCTTCAATGAGTGGTTGGTACACGGTCTTCCATAGTTTTAAATGGAGGCCGGGAAAGTATGTAAACCGATTTCGATCAGAACTTAATAGTGATTCCTATTCCTTGATTCATTGCCAGTGGCATAACTACTGCATGAGGCCCCAGCTCGGGGGTGGGCACAATAGGGAGTCAGGACCCACCTTCCATATGTGATCAACCCCCCAAGCAGTTACTGAGGCTCTGTTCTCTTCCCCACAGCAATGAAACTGATTGCCAAGGGAGAGATGTGGGGGCTCTGTAAGAGGGCAGGCCTCCTCCATTCACATCACAGTGTCATGTGATGCTACACTATCATGGCGACAAAACATCACATGACGCAGTGATGTCACATGGCGACATGTTGCCATGACAATGTACCATCACATGACGCAGTGACACACATGGCGACACGTTGTCATGGGGCTGCGATGTTGTGGGATGCTGGCCGACACGTAAGTGAAAAGCCCAGGGACCCCTTACTCGGAAGTTATGCCACTGTTCAGAGCTAGTTTTGGTGTCAGAGACAAGAGGGAAATTTGAACCTAGAAGTGAGCGACTATCATCCCAAGGTACTGGTATACTCTGAGGGCGATTGATTGTGGAAAACATCCTGGGTAAGCTAGCTACGGCAGTGCCCAACACCTGGGGAGCTAGGATTCTCCATGTAACTCTCTTTTTCGCTGTTAAGCCTGTATTTGTGCATTGTGTTTCTCCTGTTGGCTCCTGCCTTAATAAACTCAGTTAATGTAACTCCTTTATTCTAACTGGTGCTTGCTATCTCAGTGTAATTGTCTGCTACCTATAACTCTTCCTGTAAGTGCTCTTATAACCGCTCCCTATACTTCTTTCGTAATTGCTCCTATATAACCATTCTGTATATCTCCTCCCCTAACTGCTACTATAACCGCTTCCTATAACTCCTCCCCTAAATGCTTAATTTATCTCATTCGTTATGACATTCGTTATGACTGGTGCTTGCGATCCCATTGTAATTGTCTGGTCTTGAGTGACTACCGCTCCATATAACTCCTCCTTTAACTGATTCTGTAACTTCTCCCTATAACTCCTCCATTACCTGCTCCTATAACAGCTCCGTATAACTCATCCACTAACTGCTATTATAACTGCTCCCTATAACTTCTCCCTTTACTGCTTCTATAACCGCTCCCTTTAACTCGTCCTTTAACTGCATCCTATAACTGTTGCAATAACCGCTCTCTTTAACTTCTCCCCTAACTGCTCCTGTAACCATTTGCTATAACTCCTCCTCCAACTGATTCTGTAATCACTCCCAGTAACTCCTCCCCTACATGCTTGTATAGCCGCTCCCTATACCTCAAAGTGCTCCCAATCTCACCAGGCGAATCAGTCATCTACATAACCAATGAGGGACTGCGGCTCACATGACATGCATGTTGACTTCCAAGCTGTTACACGAGGCCTTTCCTTCCTAGGCTCCCAGTTTCCTTATGCGTTTTATGCACACCATGCCGGCGAGTGAGGAAAAGCTTGAACGCTTAGAACAGAAATGTTGCTCTGAATAATTTCTGCAACAGATTCCTCCTTGGGCCAGATTAACATCCATTTATTGCAAGGAGTTGTCTAGTTTTAATGGCACTGTCATTTCAGCAAGTGAAACCAGTTTGAGGCCCAGTCTCATCTTCTTGTGACCTCTGACAATTCACTTTACTTTGCTGTGCCTCAGGCCTCTAAATTGTTTGTACTATCACAATTCACAGAGACACAGACAGTAAATAACATCGGCCTGCCCAATACTTGTGCATCGTATAAGGCCAAAATATATTTAAGTTCTCCCCAAGGATAAGTGTCTGAGATGGAGAGGGGTGGGAGGAGGTCTGGTATGTTTGGAGACAGTGGAAGGAATATGAGTGCTTTTCAAACATCTTTACTGTAAGGAATATTTTTAATATATGCAGTATCTCTTCAAATACATGGTTGTTATATACAGTATATCTCTACAATACAATTGGAAAATAATGAAACATCTATTGTTATTTCTGGCGTCCCTACATTTCTGCTGATTCTTTGGCAAGAAAAGAAGTCATGCTACAGGATTCTTCAAGATAAGGAGGAGATGCCCAGCAAATAACATGTACTTTTCAAAGATAAGCACGTGTAGACAAGTTCATGGTCCATTGATTATGCAAGAGGGAGCCCTACTGATCTTAATTGATCTCTTAATGCAGGGGAGCGCAAACTTGTTTCCCTGCGCCCCCTGCTTGCAGTTCCCCTCTCTCCGCGACCCCTCCCTCTTACCTCGGCTCCGGCGTTGCAATGACAACGCGTCTAAGAAGCCGCCGGAGCCAAGGCAAGTGAGGTTTACAGAAGCCATCACCGCTTCCCCGGCACTTAATTTAAGTGCCTTCGGGAAGCACGCGGGCCTCTGTAAACCCTGCGCTCCATGCAGTCAGCCAGAGGGGGTGCGCCTCCCAATTTGCACACCACTGCCTTAATGGAACACATGAATAATGGAGGTAAATGTCATGGTAAATAGCGATATCTACAGGAGTTTGCTGACACTGAAGAAATATTGCTGGCATCACATAGCAAAGATTGACCTGATTGGCTGGGACTGTTCTTGGGGTGTGGGTGTGGTGTGGTGTGTTAGGG
Organism: Ascaphus truei; assembly: GCF_040206685.1. Taxonomy (NCBI): domain Eukaryota; kingdom Metazoa; phylum Chordata; class Amphibia; order Anura; family Ascaphidae; genus Ascaphus; species Ascaphus truei. The sequence continues at coordinate 29,719,975 of NC_134496.1, forward strand.
AAAGTATAATTGCCATAGCTTTCAGTCTGTTGGGTAGGTACACATGCATGCATTTCAAGTCAACGGTGGATTCCATTCACCATGACATCCCCTCTGTATCCTCCTCATATTCTACACCTGCTTTCCTTGACTCTTTTATCTCTATCACAGAGGAGTACATGTCGCTACTGATCTCCTCTTCTGCCTCTATCACTTACCTTCTCGAGCCCATTCCCTCCCATCCCCTCAAATCTTTTGCTCCTACTCTAATCCCCACACTTACATATATTTTCAACTCCTCCCTCCATAGTTATATCTTTATTCAAAAACACAATCTTGACCCTGTCTGTCCCTCTAATTATCATCCTGTCTTCCTCCTGTCTTTTGCATCTAAACTTCTCAAACATCTTGTATTCTCTCGCCTGCTCCATTTTCTTACTTGCTATTCTCTCCTAGATCCTCTCCCATCTAACTTCCGCACTGCTCACTCCAGTGAAACATCACTCCCCAAAATAACAAATTACCTCCATGCAGCCAAAGACAAAGGTCATTAACCTCTGCTCATATTATTCTAACCTCTCTGCAGCCTTTGATACTGTGGACTACCATCTTCTCCTTCATATTCTAGATACTCTTGGTATAATAACAGAGCTCTGTCTTTGATTTCCACTTGCCTCTCCCATCATACTTTTATTGTTTCATTTGCCAACACCACCTCCTCTGTCAATCTCTCTGTGGGTATACCCTAGGGGTTTGTCCTGGGACCTCTTCTCTTTTCTCTTGACACACTCTATCACACATGATCACATCTCTTGGGTTCAATTATCACCAATATATTCGTCTGTCTAACATATATTCGTCTGCATAACAGACAAATGTACCTGTCTACCCGCGACCTTACTCCTGCTGTACAGACCAACATTTCTGAATGTCTCTCCGCCACATCATCATGGATGGCCCTTCGCCAACTCAAACTTCAAATGTCAAAGATGCAGCCTTTCATACTTCCTACCAAACATAGCCCTACTGCCCCCTTCTACATTGCAATTGGCAGCACTATCATATACCCATTATCACAAGCACGCTGGTTAGGTGTCACATTCTCCACTCACAATGTACCTTAAACATGTCATTTTTTTAATGGACTTATTCTTACCTGGAGAGACATTTAGCGCTGCGGAGGTGCAGTCAGGTGTTCAGTCCATCAGTAAATACAGACGCTCCAATGGACCCACAAAAGTATTGAACATAGAAGTGTCTGAACACAGGTGTCACATCTTCCCCTACATCCTGCACTGGAACTTGTGTGGTAACTTATCTGCTATTAAACCTTAAATAATGATTTGTATGTGAGTGTTTTTAATCCTTGAAATCTGCTCATCATTTTTATTATATGAAATAGATCTATACTATGGAGAACGCACTTTTTTTTCTCATTAAAGATATACATGTATACATACATGTAAGAAGGCTCGTGTGTGTACACAGATTGCAGCATATATTCTGCGAGGCCTTATTATCTGAATAAATCATTGCTTATTAGATTATCTAATCAAGTATTTAGAACCCAGTTATTTCACGTGCGTACTTATTTTCCAATGTCTAAAATCAATTACATTTTTGGTTGGGTTTGGGGTGAAAATTAAATTTTCATGGAAAAGCTCTGTGCTCTAACAGTGTGGCTCCATTGAAATCTATAGTAAGAATGAGCAAATCTGACCACAGAGCAGTGAGAGTCACTGGAAATCAGTGAGATTTGACATCTCTGCAAAAAAAAACCCTCCAGATTCGAAGTGGGATATTGATCCATCCCTGGATTTGTGTCTCCAGGTGCAACATTGTTATCATAGATTAAGGTCTAAAGAAAGACCGTCCTGGTTCACATTGCTAACCAGGTCCCCAACTGAACAGTGGCACGTGTAGAGATTACATGGTGGGGACACATCCTTCAACATCAGGTTACTCTTCCACTCTCATCCCAATTTTAATTTTCTTCAGATGGAAGCCAAAGCCATGATGTTTTCTGTGCATCAAAGGGGCCACTAGCATGCCGATCCGTGCAATACCTAGTGATCATAAGGACACAGTATAGAGAATGAGGGATGCTACAGATATTGTTAGGCGGGTGCAAAAGTAAACCCTATACTGTACACAGTAAAGCAAATATAGGAAACCCCTAAGTGTATCGTCATGTCTTCTACACGTCCCCAAACCTGCTTCATTCACCCCCTTGTCACATGGCATACAGTGGTTAAGCTGCATAAAGGATTTTGGATAATCACATGCAAATGAACACCCTGGGCATATCATTTTTTTTATCCATTATTACAGCGCTTGTACATCAATGAAGTACAGAATCAATGGGACACACTCAAAACCCTAAATGTAAGGCATCAGAAGATTCAGGCCTTTACTTACTGTATTAAGCAGTGTATGCCGTTAAACACTTGAATGATCCATACAGTATCATCCAGCGCTTGAAAGCGTCTTGTGGAATAGCTCAGTTTAGCAAATATGGCTCTGAATTTTCACAGCTACCCTGCACTTTCATTTGCTTTTTGTTTTAAGGTTTACTCCACTGTTCCCGTCGCCCATCATCACAGGCAGACTCCGAAGGGATTAGGAAGATTATAATACACTGTATTTTTTTTCGTTTTCCAGACCGAGATGAAAGAGAAAGAGAGAGAGAGAGAGAGAGAGAGAGAGAGAGAGAGAGAGAGAGAGAGAGAGAGAGAGAGAAGCAAGCAATTCTAAAGAAAGCAAAACTCATTATTTTTTATCTTGCCAATGACCTTGCTACATATATATATATATATATATATATATATATATATATATATATATATATATATATATATATTTTTTTTTTTTTTTTCATATTAGTTTTACTTGAAAGTTAAAGACATATGGGCTGCTGGAAGGGGAGTACTGGAAGAGTAGGAGGGAGAAGGGTTTTTGGTAACCCATTTGCTGCCAGAGAAACCAGCAATGGGAGGATACAAGGAGAAAGCGTGCGTATTATTCTCATGGAGATGTTTAGAACCTTGAACTGCTTAATACTAAAGATAGTCGTAAAGAACCGTGCTACTGTAAGTTGTATTGCTGTATGGAACATGTTTTCGTGTTTAATTGAAATGACGTGAAGTGCTAGCTTTTAATCCTGTAGGAGGTTAACATTGTCACATAAGGGATGAAGGCTAGAAATAAAGGGCTCTATGTATCAAAGCACAAATATAAGTGCAAAGTCTTCATTTAAAATCGTTCACGCTGAAAAAAATACATGCGCCAGGCAACGTTTATGTATTAATCTTACTTGCACCTTCTTTGGGTACGTCTACATCTGTCTGCGACGAGATGAGGGATTTATGGAGCAAGTGGGAGGAGTTAGGGCAAAGTTACATTTGCATATTGGCGCAGGTCTATGTATTAAAAAATGCGGCTTGCTTTACTTTTCTTAATTTTTTTTCTGCGCTTGTTTTCAATTAAAGTGGAGTTAATATCAAACCCATTTAACCAAAACAAGAAAACACCATCGTTATTGCCACAATGTTAAGTAGCGATACATCAACATTGCAGTAATAACTCCTAGCTCGATGCACAACCCCCCACTCTCCCCTCCTCCCCCCCCCAAAAGACAAGTGTAGTTAATCCAATTCGGGATGAAGGGGGAGGGTCAATGGATCCTCCCCTTGCCTCGAAGAAATGCATCTTAAGCTTGACATGAAGCAATGTACTGTATCCTCCATTGATAGAAGAGCAGTCTCCGGTGAGTAGATCTTCTTTCTATTATTCTTTTCTTCTCCACAATGTTTATTGTAGCTCATCTTCCTGTTAAATGAGACATCCCACGCCTTATATGATGCCTGTGACGTCACATTTGACAGTCACATGGTACATCCACCAATGCTATTGGTTGATGTACCATGTGATCAGCAATCAAGGTTGTTCAATCTGGAAAGGATTTTGTTGTATTTTTTTGTTGTTTCATTGAGCATGAACTTGTTTGTTTTTTGGTTTTTTTATTTGCCAACATGCATGAATTTGTTTGGTGTTTTCTGTATAATTGGGCATGGACCTTTATTTGACGGATCCTGTGGTGCAACAGAGTAGGAGGAGGATGGCCTTCATCCCAGCAAGGGTAAGTAAGACTTTTCTTTATTTAGGGTGTCAATTAATTGGCAATGTGCCTAGCTAGCCCCCATTTAATGGCTTAGTACTTATTAGTTATTGCAATGTATTTTTTTATTGAATGTATTTTTTTATGCTTTTCAATGGTCAAAAGTCCTATTAGACACATTTACCTATTAGGGGGCTCATTAAAAAGAAAGATGATATCCGGTATTAAACTGGATGTGTCTCTCTTGCTCACTGATGTGATCGTTGCGATTTTGGCGAGAGATGGGCGCTGCTTAGGATCTTGTGATAAGAGTACGTAGAGGGGAGTTATCCATGGGTGGAGCTCGCTGGAGGAAGAGATCCTACTGTACTGTATATAACACACACCATGGAGTGGTAAAAGTTTCTAAAAATAATTTTTATTGGTAATGTACCTTTAAAAAGAATAGAGGGGGCTTCCTATTTAAAGTAGGGGGCTTTCTATTGGATCTTTCAGGAAAGGTCAATTTGTAATTAGGAGTATAAAACAGCCTGCTAGATCTTGTTGTGTTATGGAACATGCGGGCTCAGTTTGTTAATTTATCTACCTGGTATGGGGGAATAGGGGAGCAGAGGGACTGACCTAATTAAAGCTCGAGGTAGCTAAGCATCGGACCACCTCTGAAGATAGGACTGGCCTGATCCTGGATTCTTTACCAGCATTGCAATACATTTCTTACCTGATGCTCTGGAGTTCTTCATAAGTGATGTTCCCCTGGTCTCGAAGAAAGCCAGTTGCCCAAGCCTTGGTGAAACTGGTCTGTATGCTATTCCAGAATAAGATGCCCATTGTTTTTATAAGGTAACTCCCTATGTGTAAATAAAAGAAAACACTAGGCGCTCTCTGAATAGTGCAGTGTTGAGAAAGCAGTGATAATAGGATGATAATAATAAATGATACATATACATAAGTGTTAAGTGTATCAAAAGTAGTGTATATCATAGATAAATTGTGATACACTGCTCGACCATGGAGAATCATCCTTGGATCCTTGAAGAAATCGTTCACTATATGTGTTTTTCTTTTTATGTTTACACACATTTATGAGAATATTGGATTTTGGACAACCGTGCACTATATGTGTTTTTCTTTTTAAATTTCCGCATATGATTCTGTGCTCCCTATTTGTCCCTGGAGGTACTAGCAGCATGTATTGTGTGTGAATGATTCATATCTCATTGGTCAGCTTGCTACCTGCAGTATAACTGCCAGAAGGGCTGCCGGCAGGGGGAGGAGAGCCACCCCGGAGGCTTCAGGGCCAGGCTGCTGCTGTAAATAGGGCCCCGGCTGCGTTTGCCTCTGGTTACCGAACGCTGGGCTCCGGCTCTCCCCAGCTGCTGTGGGACCCTCTGTAACGATGTGCTCACCACAAACAAAGTGTGACCCACGGGCATTTGGTAAACGCCATCCCACAGCCACGAGGGCGCGTCTGGAGTGTAGATTGGTCGAGGTAGCCGGGTCGGGATAGGAGAGGTCAGGATGGTCAGTGATACTTGCCGAGGTCTCGATACTTTGCCAAGATCAGGTTTGGAGAGGTGCGGATCGTCGTGTATAATCCGGGGTCAGGAGCGGAGAGATGCAGATGGGTGATGGTGGTAATCCGGGTCAGGAGCAGAGAAGAGCGGAATCCAAAAACAGGCAGGGTCAGGCAACGGAGATCAAGAAAGGCTAGACTCAAACAGGGGGCAAAACGGTGATGAACAACATGCACATAAACCAAGTTTATGCTCAGCCAAAGAGTGAATGGAGAGTAGGGTAGAAGTAGGAGAGTAGCACCAATGAGCAGCTGTAGGCAGGGGAGTTACCAGTAAGGTGTGTTTTGAGTGGTGGAGGAGGAGTCCAGTGCAGGTGTAGAATGCAGAGTAGATGCCAGGTTAAGAGTAGGAGTGTGCGCGGGCGCCCTGCGTCCGTGATGTCACGTCATGGGCGGAGTCTGAGGACAGGACCAGTAGAGCTGGCTCTAAAGTTGATACCGGGCTGGCGCATGTGCCTGGGCTGGCGGGTGGCATTCTCGCCGCCACGAGTGTGCGCATGTCGCATCTCAGCGATGCTACGCTGCGGGTGGAACCTGGGAGGGGGATCAGCGGCACTGGCACCCATGTTTGTGTGGGACCTACACGCGTTCCTGGGCAGAAGAACGGCATCTTCACACCGGGCCTCTCCCTTCCCGGCGTGCACTGGAAGCTGAGCGCGACTTCCAGACGGGCCCAGCTTACGGCGCACACCAGTAGGCCTTGTCACGCAGGGAGAGAGGCCTGGTGTGGGAGAGAGGCCCGGCAGTAGCTGAGGAGAGCCGGGCACCAGAGGCCTCAGACCACCACAAAGGTAGGATGTGTGTATGTGTAATATTTTGTATGTGTCACAATATGCTCACCACAAACAAGACGTGACTGCGGGTCCAAGGTGGGGATGGATATAAACACCACCCACAGCCGCGTGGGCGCGTCTGGAGTGTATGTTGGTCAAGGTAGCCGGGTCTGGGTTGGAGAGGTATGGATAGTCGATATACTTGCCGGTGTCTTGGTTGGAGAGGTATGGATCATTGCAGGTACTATAAGCCGGGGTCCGGGTTGGAGAGAGGACAACAGTCGTTGTACAGGTGCCGAGGTCAGGGTTGGAGAGGTGCGGATTGTCGTAGATAGCCGGGGTCAGTACAGAAGAGCAGAGTCCAAAACAAGCCGATCAATAACAGAGAGCTGCGAACAAGAGAACAAGACAAGACTGCAAGGCTAGGAAGCAATGAACACAATGGAACATAGGATTATGCTCAGCCAGTGGGGCAGCTGAGCATAAGTAGGAGAGAGCAACCAATGGGTAACCTGCAGCGTGGAGGTGCATCAGCAGCGAGGGACATGGTTAGTGAATCCGGAGCAGGAATCAGGTGGGATGATGATTCCTGACAAGGTTTGAGGAGGAGGTACCTGTGCGCGCCGAACGTGCGCCGCGCGCCCCCAACATCGGCGCGAGGATGCAAGTCGGAGGAAGAGACATTAAGCCTGGAGCAGGGTGTGCGTGCCCACGCCATTTCCGGATTGATCCCCGAAGGCGTGGCGTCCCCACCGACGGCAGGAGCGGGGAAGGCGGGAGTCCCGACAGCGAGGCGAGGTAAGTGGTATGTGCACAGAGGGGAGCATGACTCCCCAATCCTTACAGTGTGGAGGGGTATTGTATTTTGTGTGTGGGGGCGGGTACTGATTTTGTGTGTACGTGGGGCGGTATTGTATTTTGTGTGTTTGTGGAGGGGATATTGTATTTTGGGGAGGAGGTATTGTATTTTTGGGGAGAGGGTATTGTATTTTAGGGGAGGGAGGTATTGATGTATTGTATTTTGGGGAGAGGTGTTTTGCATTTTGGGTGAGAGGTGTTTTGCATTTTGGGGGAGGGGTGTATTGTATTTTCAGGAGGGGGTATTATATTTTGGGGAAGGGGTACTGTGTTGTATTTTGTGTGGGTGGGGGGAAGTGTGTGTGTGGGGAGGAGGCATTGAGGGAGAGGGGGTAATTAAGTGATAGCGGAGGAGGGGAGAGTGTGAGAAGAGAGAGGGTGTGGAAGAGGGAGGTCGAGAAGTGAGAGGGGGAGAGTGGGGGAAGATTGAGAGACAGAGGGGTGAAGAGAAATGGGGAGAGGAAGGTGCTCGTGAGGATGTGTGAGAGTGGGGGATAGAGGAGGCTCGCGAGGAGGTGTGTAAGGAGGGGCTTGCAAGGCCACTGACGTGGGGGGATTTAGGGGGGCAGACGAAACTCTAGTCCTGGACACCAGGAAACCTGTCTGTGGCCCTGACTGACAGTAACACATACTAGAGGTACAGAAGAAAGTATGGTTACGGTATGTTGTAATACTGTACATCATGTATCTAATCAAATTGGCCAGTGCAATGGACTATGCATCTTTGTAGAATATTCACAGGATACAGTAAACAGTGAAATACACTACCTCAGTTACATGGTTACTAATCATTTGACTTTGGAGGGTTCAATTCTTCTAAACCATCTACACTCAGAGAACCCCCCGTAAGTTAGAACATGTGAATCGCTAAGGACAGGAATCTTGATTCCTAACTAAAGAGAAACCTGTTAAAACAAAACCAAGCCCCATTCAACTCGGCCTGTTTCTCTTGATAACTCACAATGATGCTCGGACCCTAAGGCTACTCATAAATACTTATGAAAGGGCTCAGACTCATACAATTTGCATAGCTATAATGTCTCATAAATAATTCTAGGTACCAGTATTTAATGAGGTGACCTACATTGAGGATGTGTTCCCCTGCCCCCTATATGCAAATGAAGCTTATGTCACAGGAGTTTGGGGTCAGTGTGGTAATAAGACTGTTTTAACATGGCAAAGAATCTAGGTACACCTGCTCTCAGTTCCCTGTCTTATCGTCCAATTATTATGATGCTTGTGTTACCTGTCGCTGGCACTTAGTAGCTTTCCATTTGATAACGCACAGCATGATATTGCCTGAGTCATTTGGTCGGTATGTACAAGGCAGCTTGACATTACCAATTGACTTCCCCAGGATAAAATGAGTCAGTGTTAAGCTGCTGTAGAGCACACCTTAAAAAGGTGCAAGTGATACTTCTGCTGAGTTCATCAAGAGAAGGTCCTGATCGCGTGCTAGAAGTCTCCAGGCACTTACTGACATTCTGTGCAAAGGAAATGTTTCCCCCTTAGCTGAATGTGCAAGAGATCACTCATATTGTAGAGAACTAATAGCATATTCTAACTAATTTTGAAGGTGTATAAAACAAAGAGAAAATGTTCTGCATTATGGTAGAGACCCGCTGCAAGAGTTGTTACTGTCATAGCAAGTACTGTTACTTCACGAAATATACTGCATGTGATTCTCCTTCACTGAGTAAAAAAAAATATGAAATAAAAAAAAAATGCAAATTCCAATTCAGTGGGAAATGAGATACACTGAGAAAGATGCATCCTCCCAATCCGCAGGAATTATTTCAGATACCTTAATCAATAGAGCTGATGTTATTATTTATAATTACTATTATTATTTTTAATAGTGCCTGCAATTTTTAATGCTTTAGAACTTAACATCACAGCAGAATCAAATCCATATCAAAATAAACATAGGAGCAAATTATTTTGCACCATACCAGTTCTGAACCACAAAATGCAAAATACCCTTCCTAGAACAATAGGCAGCAAATGTGTCATTTGTTTCTGCTGTTAATGTCATCTCAAAGCAGGGATTCATCATCAAAGTCTCCAGCAGCAGCCCTCACGGATTCAGAGATATACAGCGACGATTCAAAGTCAATGTTAAAAATACCCAGGAATTAGCCTGCAGCTAAACATACCATGTGTGCCAATAAAACATGGGCCTACTGGCAACATGATTCATGCGCTTAAGAAGACAGCCAGTCAACAGCTCTGCTTGATGTGTCCAAGTGCACCACGCTTCCCTTTAAAGCTGTCCATCACCCCATCTACCCCCTGCTCTGCCAAGATGTGAGAAGGTGCCAGCCTGCCAGCCCGGAGAAATGTCAGCTGCATTTTAGCCTCATTTAGAGGTTAACGAAGAACCTTTTTGTGCGTGAGTGATTGACGATTAAATGGCACAAATATGCAGAACACATCCTAGGCGAATCAGTGTTCTCCTTTCGTGTTTTCTTTTAGAAATGCACAGACGTATGAAAGGAGTTTTTACCGAGTATACTGTGATAATATAATAATAGTGACCAATTCACCATCCAGAGAGGCACTTCACCCTTTTTGCTGGCTGATAGGTCAGTAATGCATTGCAATGTCATCCTATGGGGGAGTTATTTGTTAAACAGCGCTTGTGCTAGCCGGGGTTTTATCGCACAGAAACTCCCATTGATGAATAACCCCCTATATCTCAGCGTCAATCTTTCATGGACTTGTGAAACATCAATAGGAGGAGATTCATGACATACATTTTAATGGGATGAATCAAAAGTGAGCCTACAGATTTGTGATGTTATAAGACGTTATATGATGGAGGACCATTTTTTTTATTGTTTATATCCTCTTTTTTTTAACTTAATGATAATTAAAAAAAAAATAATCATGTAGTGGTAATTGTATCTGGGGTGGGGTAGCAGTGGTAATTGTATCTGGGGTGGGGTAGCAGTGGTAATTGTATCTGGGGTGGGGTAACAGTGGTAATTGTATCTGGGTGGAGTAGTAGTGGTAATTGTATCTGGGGGGTAGTAGTGGTAATTGTATTTGGGGATAGTAGTGGTAATTGTATTTGGGGGTAGCAGTGGTAATTGTATCTGGGTGTGGTAGTGATACACTCCGCCCCTGCCTATCAGTACACAGTCTACCTGTGTTGACTCACTGCCTGCAGCCTTCCCATTGGCTCTCTGTGCTTTATATGCTCAGGCAGCCCCTAGGCAAATTGGCTGAACATAAATTTGTGTTTATGTACGAAGTGCTTGCCTCAAGCATCCTGCTGCCCTGCTGTTGCCCCTGTGAATTCTGCCTTGATCTCTTGTACCTTTTGACCTCAGCTTGTACCCGGACCTCTGCCTTCTCTGACCCATGGACCTCTGCTACGCACAAGACCATTCTGACTTTTCTACTCCTGGACCCTGGCTACGCACAACGACCATTCGACTTCTCCAATCCTAGACCACGGCGAGTATCACGACTATTCTGACCTCTCCTACCCTGAGCCAACTACACGACTACGACTCTGCAATCCAGACGCGGTTGTGCGGTTGTTGGTCGGTGTATTCTAACATCCCCACCTCAGCCCTGCGGTCCCGTCCTGTTTGTGGTGAGCACTTGTTACATGCACGTACACGACACACGCATACACATCAATATCTACATTGTTAGGAATGGTTGCAATTTATTGCTGGCGCTATCAGAAAAGGGATTAAGAATGAATATTAATTAATAGTGCAACCGTTGATAAGAGTGTGCATCAATGATATAAGGAAAATCCCACAGAGGAAGGATCTGACAGCAGAAGTAGGCGGATTGGAGAGACAGATGGTGTAGCATCCGAATGAAAAGAATTTAAAAAAAGTTCACTCTTCCGTTCAACTTGTAAGTAAAAAAATGCGATATTCAAGCTGATGAGGTTATTTGAACTTTTCTGGAGGAAAAGTGCTTAAGCCAGCAGATAGTCAAGTCTTTGAACTCTACTGCTTTGAAAAGCAATGGAAAAAACCCATATAAAATGATCAAGTACTATGGGAATGTGAACACGGAAAATTATAAAGAGAGTTTGTAAACATCTCAACAATTATTTTATCCAGTTTGTGTGTGTTGGGTGCTATTTTGCATTTGATAAGACAGGTTACAACCTATGCACTTTAAGTAAAGTCATTAAAAAAAAAATATATATATTTTATTTTTTATTTCAGTTTTTTTTAACATGTTGAATTTTTGTACGTTTAACGAAAGTAGAAAGTTTCATCGGAGTAATGTCAGAGAACCTTCCGCTCTCTCCTGATGACAGGAAGATATGTCATTAAATGACCCAGCAGCAGAGATACTTCTAACACTGGGGATATTAAACTGCTAAGGAAAGTCTTAGGGGCCTATTCTATAAGTTTAACAACACACAGAACCCCAAGAAGCTCATTTTGCTGAGCCCCCACAAATATATATATGTATATAAGTGTCAAAAAGGAGAGCTACTGAGCGTGGCGGATGCATAAAACAAAGAACAAAAAATCCCAATGCCACTTCCAATATGACAAAAATACACAGTTAAATACTAAAATATTCTCTTGAAAAAGGGTCATTTAGTTTAACCCTTTGGCCAAAGCGTCGTAAGCCTGTGAGCCACATCAAGGCAGACCCTGCTCACAGGTCCTAACACTACCAGATATACTAATACACCTATACTAGGATTAAAATTCTCATTTTCCTCTATTTGGAGGGAGAAGGACCAACATTGGATCCATATCCAGTAAAATGAAAGAGACCTGTTAACTAGAGCAGTGGGGAGGGGTGAGCTTGACACCTGGGAGGGAGGGGCCACTAACCTCCAACAGCTGAGACCAGCTGACAAGTTAAACAACACACAGAACCCCAATGGGTAGAGGGTGGGTACAGTGGTCCCGGGGTGGGTGGTTAGGACTCCTGGGTGGGTAGCGGGGGAGGGTGGGTTAACCCCTTAATTACAATAGCAGTTATTAACCGTTACGGTGATTAAGGGGTTAGGCGCCATTAGATTGTATTTTTTCATGTACTCTTGCTGGCAACGGAGGACATGGACCTGGAGTATGCTGACGAGGACTCCCTTCATGATGGTAGGGGTAAGTAGAACGTTTTATTTTCCTTATTTATGCTGGCTGGCTAATGTTGAATTTTATAATGGGCAAAAGCACTATTATCCATATGGATAATAATAATTTTGCCCATTACTGTACTGTATGTGTTGTGGGGGGTTGTTGGGGGTAGAGGAGGTGGGTAGTAGGGTTGTTGTGTTTATTTTTGTTTCTTGGGGGTAGAGTGATTTGGTGAAGGGCTTAGTAGCCCCAAGGATGGAGGTTTAGGCCTTCAGGGGGTAGCGGGACTGGTTAACTCCTTCATTATCATAGTGGTTCCCACTGCGGTGGTAGTGAAGGGGTTAACTCCTCCCGAAACCTTCCAGGCAGGCCTAAGCACACACTCTGAGACTACTACCCACTTCATCCACCACCTCTGCCCCAAGAAACAGGCTATTGAGGTTTAACCCCTTCATTGCCTTACTGGCTAGCCGCTAAATTAATGAAGCTGTTTTAATACAAATTGTAATACTAGTGTAGATGAGCAGGGGGTCTCCAGAGCAGAACCGTGTTGATTGAGGTACGGGGACCCCTGCTTCTCGAGATACAGGCCCCGTTATGGTGTGCAGATGTCTCCTATTCATTTTATTCCCATGGTCACGTGACGCAAGACATTTAAATGCATAGGAGATACTGGCACCCCATAACGGGGCCTGTATCTCAGGAAGCAGGGGGTCCCCGGACCTGAAATCAACGCGGTTCTACTCCGAAGACCCCCTGCTCATCTACACTAGTATTGAAATTTATATTAAAATCTTGGATCGCTGGCGAGATATGCGCAGGGAGAGGCAGCTCTCTCTGTGCAGCTCTCTCTGTAGCTCGAACAAATTGCCTGGTGAGCCCTTTTGAGAGAGGCAAACATCACGTCGCCGGCTACTCGCCCATTTCGGGAATTTTGCTATCACAGGTAATCAAGGCTTTCTGATACCGTGATAGTATCGCTCAAAAAACTGTCGGCTTAAATGGCCCGTGATTTTTATTATGAAGGCTTATAGAATAGGCACCTTAGTCTGAAACGGGAACTTTATATTTAAATCACACTCTTTTGCTGTCCTCCTGCTGTCACGACACAGTCCCCTGTCACAAGCAGAGCCATACATATCATCACAGGAGGTGACAGCAGAGAGATGCAGAACGCTGAACATGACCAAACACAGAGGGAAAACAACTCTGGGTGAGTAATCTCATCTAGACATTTCAAATAGTACTTTATAAGTAAGAATTCTGGTTGTAACCGCATACTGTGTGTTGCATTGAAGATACAGGTATTAAAACACAGAAATAACTGCATTCAATCTTGTATATTCTGCTTGCTGTACAGCTAGTGATTGCACAAGGGTGATATAGATGCTTGAAAGTGATATATCTCTTCTATTCTGCCGATATTATGAACCATTCACAATCCATTTAAAGTTAATTTATCCACGTTATTTACTGTTAAAGAACAGAAGCAGACACATTCAACAGCCTCTAAACAGAATTTAATCCTGCGGAATTGTTAGAATGTGGTATGTAACAGCATAGATAAAGGTAAAGAAAATGTACTTCTCCTTATTAAAAGCTGTTAACCCTTTGTCAGGACTACGAACCATTTTTACTAAACGGTGCACAAAACACATTCCAAACAATTCACTTGCTCATTATATAGTACTATAATATATGTATACTGCTGGCATTAACACTCTTGGATTGTTTGCCTGTATTGATGATACGCTTTGACCCAGATCAAGAGTGTTTTTCCCCTCTCCTCTCTTTGTCAACTTGAGTTAAATGCCATTTTTTAGGGTCTGGATCGAAGTAACGCTAAAAAATACTTAACGTCACGTTATTGGAGAAAACATAACGTGATGCTAGAATAACATAACAATAAGCCTGTGCTAATAAGATGTATTTTGACTGTTCTGTTTGCATACAATTTGCTTCGAAGATACTGTACGCATTACCTCAGGGAACATAAAAGTGAATTCCTCTTTTAGATAACGTCGCAATATAAGCTCAGATTTATTGAAGCTTTGTGGATCCAGCCCTTTGAACACTGCTCATATACTGTATACAGCTCTTCTGCAACATTCAATGCTTTTTAAAAACTGTTCTCAGCTTTACATTCACCTTAAGCTTTGCACTTAGCAACTCTATGTTTACAGTACACTTTGCTAGTGTTGTCCCACTTAATCTCAGACAACACACAGCAAATCCCAGGGGACCACCCTTTCAAGTAAACCTCATCGCCTCTGCTCTTGTGCGTGAGACTTGGTTAAACACCAACACAAACATCCAGCAAAGTATCTCTCGCTGACAAGGGCCAAACTGAGGCATGAAAAGCTTTAGATACCATGCAAACAGTGTGCGTGACCTTGAAGGGACCCAGGAGACATCTAGGGAAAAGAGGACCAGCATGGATCCTTAAACAGTGGCATATCTTTGCTTAATAAAAAGCATCCTTAAAATTGTTTTGCTTTTCTCTGGCCACCCGGTGTGGCGGACGCTGGGAGAGATGCCGTGAAAGATTAGCTTTTTGCAAAATTTTTGGAGCATGGACAAAAGCCACATTGATTTTTTTTGGTCCTAGTGTGTTTCTTCTTTTGCGAGGAAGGAAGTAAACAAGGGTTAGCGTGAGAGAGCAAGTTGGAGAACCAGTGGAAGAGGAGCGTGAGAGGCAGAAGAAGATGGGGAAAGGGAAGGATACTTGATAGAAAGAGAAGCTGGAAATAAATAAGATTGAAACAAAGAGTCTAATTTTGTAGGACTGTAGGAAAAAAAATACAGATACTTAACAAAGAAGGAAAAGAAAGAAATAAAAGACATAGGGAACGGTGTCAGCGTTAAAATAAAAATACTTATTAAAATGCAGTTTTTTTTTAATGCAAAAAAAATTAGTTTTCCTCATTAACATATAGATGCTGCAAAACATCCCATTATAATATTGTACTAAGCAACTCCTCACCTAACTACTCCTATAAATCCTTCCCTAACTGCTATTATACATACTCCCTTTAACTCTTCCATTAACTGCTCCAATTGTCACTCTCTGTAATTCCTCTAGCTGCTCTTCAAACTGCTCCATATAATTCCTCTCTGCCCCCTATGTCTCCTCCCGTAACCTATTCTTTCTCTAATAACCTCTTCCTATAACCCCTCCAATAACTGCTTTTATAACTGCTCCCTATTATTCCTCCTTTAACAGATACAAAGCCTTAAACATTGACTCAAAGGGATCAACACCACATTGACTTTCTTAGGGTGAACTAAGCTCTGGCTGCAACTCTTGAAGAAAGAGAGAGAGAGAGAGAGACAGAGAGGAGTGTTACCATTGTGAATCTGGGCCAATGAGTGTGTAATTCTTAGCGTGAACAGTGCAGAAGAAGCTACATTGAACAAATAGAAGAGGAGTCGGAGTATGTTTATATGTTAAACCGGATCTAAAACCTTTTATAAGGAAAGATGTTTATGAAGGGAATGATGAAAATGTAGAGACCTTGTGGATAGAAATTAGCAGTGGTGGTAAATGTACAAAGTAAATGTTTGTAGGGACATGCTATAAACCACCAAATGTCTTGAATACATTTTTCACGAAATTACATAAGGTAGCCAAAGGACATGTAATGTTGGCTGGAGATAGGACACTCAACCCAGACTTGGACAGATGCACTAAGACTAACTCGGCCCAAGGACAGGACTCACTAACAATAACTAAGGGAATGCAGGAATGTCAACTGCTAGATATTTGGGAGGAACAACATCAGGGTGTGTGGGAATACATGTTCTACTCGCACCCTCATGATAGATACAGCAGGATAGATTACTTCCTGGTCTCAAGGAGAATGGTCCCGGGGTTCTCTCGTACAGAGATACATGACATTTCAAGGTCTGACCACGCATCTATAGAGCTGCGATGCACATTAATCCCTCTAGACAGACCTAGAGCGAATTGGAAACTAAATGAGATCTTATTGAAAATACCAGATTTGGAACAAGAGGTGGGAGAACAAATTAAGTTGTATTTTGAAGAGAATAAAGGTAGTGTGGCGACAACCTCCACACTGTGGGAAGCTCATAAAGCCACCCTTATGGCCGTGCTGATAAATTTGGCCGCCAAAAGGGAAAAAGTAAAGAAAATGAAAGAGTTGGAAAAGCAACTAGCAGAGCTTTCCACCAAACACAAAGAGCGGAAACAAAACCAAACGTTAAAACAATTATTAGACACTAAAACGAAGTTAAATCTCCTTCTAACCTCCCAAGCGGAGAAAGAAATGATGTGGTCTGGCCGAAAGTATTATGAAAAGGCTAACAAGCCAGGTACGCTACTTGCCAACAAGCTCAAAAATAAGCTTCCAAATTATCATATTCACGCTATACGTACGCAGGGGGGTGACCTTCCATCTAATCCGGGGCAGATTGTGGAGGAGTTCAGAGCGTACTACGAAAAACTCTACAATCGCGATGAAGTCACTCACAACCTTAAAACAAAAGAGGCATTAAAAACGTTCCTAAAAGAGGCAAATTTGCCCACATTGAGCAGAGGAGAGAGGGAAGCATTACAGGCAAACTTTACATATGACGAACTCTCTGAGGTAATTAAGTCACTGAAGTCAGCTAAAGCGCCAGGACCAGATGGTTTTTCTAATTTATATTACAAAAAATATCTCAAATTCCTGGCACCCCATATGTTAAACTTGTTTAATGAAATATTAGCGGGGGCCTCCTTCCCAAAGCAAATGCTGCAGGCCTCTATATCATTGATCCATAAGCCTGGAAAGGACCCAGCAGACTGTAAGAGCTACCGGCCCATATCCCTGATCAATTCAGATATCAAAATCTATTCCAAACTTATAGCAAACAGGGTGGGTAGTGTTCTTCCCAGGCTAATCCATGCGGATCAAGTGGGGTTTATCGGAGGCAGACAGGTGGCAGACAATACCAGGAGGATAATTGATTTGATTGATGTGGCTCAAAAGAAAAATATACCCACCATGGCACTAAGTTTGGATGCTGAGAAAGCCTTCGATAGGATAGATTGGCCCTACCTAAAAGAAACACTTGGGGCATTTGGGTTTGAAGGACGCCTCTTAGGAGCCATCTTAGCGCTATACGAGGGCCCAACGGCAAGGGTTAGACATCAGGGCTTCCCCTCAGAACAATTTAAAATTCGCAGCGGAACAAGGCAGGGTTGCCCTTTGTCCCCACTGCTGTTCGCCCTCTGCAGAGAACCCCTGGCGGCGCACATTCGGCTCAGTCCAGACATAGCAGGAATCTCCATGGAAGACCAGGTACATAAGGTTGCTTTAAATGCGGATGATGTGATTTTAACATTATCAAAACCCCTCACCTCTCTGCCTAATGTTTTTGGAATTCTGGGTAAATTCAACCAAATCTCGGGATTCAAAATCAATCAGACCAAATCTGAAGCCCTCAATATAAGTCTACCCAAAGAGGTGGAAAAATTAATAGATATAAACTTTAATTTTAAGTGGCAAGCCTCCGCTATCAAATATTTAGGGGTTTACATCACAAGGGATTACAAAACACTTTACAAAGCTAATTACCCCAGATTGATTAAGACTTTGGGGGAGGATCTCAGGACGTGGATGAAGGGGGGCATCTCCTGGATTGGGAGGACCCACAGCGTGAAGAGGAATCTCCTCCCAAGGATGTTGTATCTATTCCAAAGTTTGCCCTTACCTATAGTACATGCGGACATCCTCTCCCTACAGTCACAAATTATGAAATTTATTTGGAATAAGAAAAGCCCAACGATTGCAAAGAGTCTCCTGATGAGGCCTACTACGAAAGGGGGACTGGCAGTACCTTGCTTGTTAGCTTATTACAAGGCGGCCCAACTGTGCCAAATCGTTCAATGGCACACAGATCCGAAATTAAAAAGGTGGGTGGAATTAGAGAAAAGTTGCTGTGCACCAACAGAGCTACAGAACTTTATTTGGCTTCCCAAAAGAGGACGAAGGAACATGAGGGTTTTACTGCAGACCACAGTCATCTCCTTACGGATTTGGGAGGCCACTAAATTTAGTTGCAATCTCAGGGAATCATTAATGACGCCGATAATAGGCAATCCAGACTTCGCTCCAGGGATGAATAGAAAGAATTTATTAATCTGGATACAGTTGGGTATTACTCGGCCGCTAGATCTGGAGGGAAGGAAATTTATTAAAACATTTGAACAAATTAAATCCACAAAGGATATACCTAACACGGAATTCTTTAGATACCTCCAGATCCGTGATTTCTATAACAAATTCCCAATTAGGCCAGCAAGAACAAATTTTGAGCAGCTGTGTTCCAGAGGATCGGACACAAGGGGACTGACTTCTCAAATGTGCAGGGAAGTGATCTGCCCTGAGACCAAGGAGCAAATAAAACTCAGTTACATCAGACAGTGGGAAACAGACTTAGGGGAGACATTAGAGGACGAGGACTGGGACAGGATTCTGCAGGCTGCAGCCCGGAGCTCAGTCTGCACTACATTAAAGGAGAACGCATATAAGGTCCTTATGCGATGGTATTACACCCCAGCTAGATTAGCTAAATTTGTTAAGGGATACTCCCCGCTGGGCCCAAAGCAGTGCGGGGAAGTAGCAGATCTGAAACATATGCTGTGGTCTTGCCCAAAAGTGGTCCCGATTTGGGAACAAATTAGAGAATGGTTACAGAGGATGCTCGGTTTAGAGATCCCCCTGGACCCGTGGGTGTTCCTGCTGGGCAGACAGATCCAGGGTTTGTCAAATGCGACGCAAAAACTAATCGCGCATCTGACGACTGCCACAAGATGCGAGATCGCAGCATTGTGGAAGCAAAATGAATTACCAGCTATCCCCAAAATTAGGAACAGAATTTGGCATGTATGCCGGATGGAGCAATTGACGAGTTTAGTCAATGACACCGGCTCAAACTTTCTAAAAGTCTGGATGCCTTGGTTGGCGCAAACAGATATCCCAGGGGTGGATAGCGCCGCAATATTACACTGATAGTAACAAATGCGTTCTCCTCTGACAGGACCGGACACCACATAGTTACGGACAGGTAGGTTCACCGATTAGGATGATAGCTAGGACAGAGTAACAAAAAGAAAAAGGGGTGGAGTTGAAAGAAAGCTCTCGGGGGTCCCTGGCGGTGACCCAAGATTTGCGGACCGGAACCGAGAACCTCTCACAGGACACACAGATCCACCTAAGCCACCCTTCCCCACCTCCCCCACCTCCTCCCTCCCTTAGTGTGCCCCCCCCCTCATTGGGTCCTTTGTTGGTATGTCCTTCTACGTCTTGTCCAGTGTTGTCTGTTGTCTACAATATTGGCCGTCGGTATGAACGGTGTTTGAGATAAATTCTTGGTATGCAATATAATGGTTGGTGGCACAATGTATGCTTGTTACAAACCAATAAAAAAATTTAAGTTGAAAAAAAAAAAAAACATCAAATGTCTGATAGAGGAAGCCAGAATACTTTTGCAAATGGAGAAGGCTCCAAATCAAGCCTAGGTCATGTTTACATAATGGGTGATTTTAATCTTCCATACATAGACTGGGACGATGAGATTAGCATTACAACGAAAGAAAACAGTTTTTTGAGGGTGCTTATACTCAATAATTTGGGTGATTACATCACCCAAATTATTGAGGAACAAACCAGGAGATGAGCAATACTGGATTTGGTAATATCAAACAATGGAGAAGTAATAACACATATTCAAGTCCGAGAACATTTGGGTAACAGTGATGATAACATGGTCTCATTTGAAATAAATGATAAAAGCCATGTTACTTGGGTTCAACAAAGACTTTAAACTTTAGAAATGCAGATTTGAATAAATTGAGGACTAATCTGCAAGGAATAAATTGGGATGATGTTTTTGCAGGGAAAAATGTGGAAGATAAATGGGCAGTTTTTAAAACATTGTTAGAAAAGCACACTTATCAGTGTATACCTTTAGGTACTAAATATAAAAGAAACAAGTCTAAACCAATGTGGATAAATAAACAGGTAGAGGAGGAAATGGAAAAGAAGAGGCAGGCGTTTTGTTTCTTAAAGTCAGAAGGGACGGAGGCATCATATCCGAATTATAGGGAATGTAACAAAAGTTGCAAAAGGGTAATCAAATTAGCAAAAATAAATAATGAAAAAGGGATTGCAGTAGAACGTAAAAGCAACCCTATAAAGTTCTTTATGTACCTTAATAACAAAAAGAGAAAAGAGAATATAGAATCCTTTTAGTGTGGGATGGGCAGGCAAATGATTAGAGACATGGAAAAAGCAGAGGTATTAAACAAATTATTTGCCTCTGTATTTACCAGGGAAGAATCAATTGCAATAGTAGTGCTGCAGGAGGAAGCCAAAATCTATATTAATGAACAATTGGTTAACTGATAATAAAAGTTCATAGACGGCTAGATAAAATTAAAGTAAATAAGGCACCTGGCCCCGATGGCATTCATCCAAGAGTTCTTTAGAATTGTGCCTATATTTAAAAAGAGAGCTAGATTACAACCAGGTAATTACAGACCTGTAAACCTGCCATCAATAGTGGGGAAGCTACTTGAAGGTTTACTACGGGATAATATTCAGGAATACCTATTGGAAAACACAATTATTAGTAATAGTCAGCATGGATTCATGAAGGATAGGTCATGCCAAACTAACCTTATTAAGTTTCTTTGAATATGTAAGTAGGAATTTAGACCAGGGTAATGCAGTTGATGTGGTCTACTTAGATTTTGCAAAATATTTTGATACGGTTCCGCACAAGAGGTTAGTGTACAAAATAAGGGGAGTGTGTGGGAGTGTGTGAGAGAGTGTGTCTGTGTGTGTCTGAGTGTCTGAGTGAGAGTGTCTGAGTGAGAGTGTCTGAGTGAGTGAGTGTGTTTGAGTGTGTGTGGGAGTCTGTGAATGAATACAGACACCAAACCACAGTCAGTCATAGTCACCCACCCAAGTGTCAGTCACCCACCCACCTGTCAGTCAATCACCAAGTGTCACCCACCACCCAAGTGTCAACCCACCCACCCATCAGTCACCCACCCACCCATCAGTCTCTCACCCACCCAAGTGTCAGTCACACACCCACCCACCCAATATCAGTCACACACCCACCCCATCACTCACCCCCCCACACACACACACTCTCTCTCTCTCTGTCACCCACTCTCTCTCTGTGTCTCTCTCTTTCACCCACACTCTCTCTATCTTATCTTAACTGCCCTATATCTACACCGAAATAACCTATACTGCTTTCTTCCAGATCTGACTCTCAAGCTTCACACAGGAGATATTGGAATCCCCCCTAACCCAGAAAGATAGGTAGGGAACACCCCAGTCCCATACTGAATCCCCCCCAGGCCTTTTGTCACATAGGATGTAGCAGTTGGTATCATTGTCTTTTGTTGAAAATGTTAAGATAAACAGATTGCATTGTAATGCTTTTTTCCATATTAACAATAAGAAAACAGTTATGTAAAAGCTGCGTGCTAATTTTTTTTTGCCGTGGTAGGTGCGCTATGGGGGGAGGGCTGCTCCTTTAATTTGTCCTGGGCCCCATGATTTCTGTTGGCGGCCCTGCTAGCAGTTTCTTTCTCATTATGTATCATACCCATTGACTGTATAACTGCTCCTTTAATGTATTGACCTTGTACTGTACCTAAACTTCTTCCCATCCCCATTTCCCCAATTCACCCCCCTTTTTATTTTCTTTACCCTCCCCTTCCTTCCACCTATAATAGCAATAAACTACGAGTAAAAAATACATGTGTTTTCACCTTGAAAACCAAATAACTTTGAGCTGAAACACAGGGTACCTTAATTTTGTGTGTGTTCTAACTGCTTTGTAGGTTATTTCCAAATGTGATTAACCAGGATACCACGTGACCGGTGGAGATGTTTCATAACAAGGAAGAGAGATGATGAGAAAAAATCAAAATAAAATATTTTTTGATAGATATAGTTAACTTAATGCGCTCCTGGACCCTCAGCCAATTAAAGAGTAAAATAAACTGTGACTGTTTCCCCCCTCCTATACATAGTAAACTAAATCTGATATAAAAATATTATATTAAAATCACACAAGTAAAGAACGCTTCTTGGTATTATTTAAAGAGTGGAAATGAGGTCTCCATGTTGTCACTTCGTTAATGTCACTTATGGTACAGGAAGTTCCAGGTGTCATAGACATCAGTATGATGTAACAGAAATGTCAGCTCTCCCCAGATGACAGGAAGATACAATGTCACTAACTGATCCAGCAGCAGAGATACTTCTAAACACTGGGGATACATCCTGCTCAAGAAACTCAGTCTGAAATGAAAACTTTATATTAAAATCCTGTTCTTTCCCAACACCCTCCTCCTGCTGTCATCAAATGGTCCCCATTACAGGCAGAGCCATAATGACATCACAGGAGGTGACACCCGGACAGCAGAGAGACGCAGAACACTGAACATGGCGACACATATCTATAGAGGTGAAACTTATATTAAATTACATTGATGTCTAGAATACCCACAATTTTCTTTATCACACGTGACATCCCCAAAGTGGTGACTTCCTCTTCTGCTTTCTTTTCAAAATGGTCATATCTTTATTATGCTTTAAAAAATTTGATTAAAACAATAAACACATTTTCTTTAAGGTTTAGGTAGTAGCCTAAATCTTTACCTATAGTTCCATGTAGCATCACAATTTATTTTGTTCCAAGGAGGGATTGAACCTTTAAATGGAAGATGTACTGTATGTACAAGTCAAGAGACTTGTATCTGAATTCCTTTAAGACATTAGAAATATAATTAGATTAACGGCTGCTTTTTCTGTAAAAGCAGAGTCACACAAAGCCTCCCTGTGTGTAGCACAAAGAATAGATCCTATAATTAGATCTAAAGGTCATGAGTTCAGTTATCCTCAATTACTGTTACAAAGTGACCTCAAGGTTACAAAGATTCACTTTATGGACCTAAGATTCCTTGTGGCTCTTGGACTGTAAGATTCTAGGGTTGGCCTGTTCCTAATTTGTAAAGCTGTGTCCCATTGAGAAGCAGAAGAGCAAAGAACGATGAATGAGTCTTTTGCCATTTAACTGTTAACAAAAGACAACAGTGAAACAACACAGCTATTTTCTCTCGCGTCTATGTAATGAAGTCACAATCTAAAACAATTTGGGGATTGAATGGAACAAAGCTCCCTTATACTGCTAGGTCACTGCATTACCATGAGCAGAATGAAGTTACAAGAGATAACCGGTATCAAGAGATGAGGAGCAGTGACTCCGAGTGAATCGGAGGGAAGAGAGATAACAGGGTAGATACATGGGTATCCGAAATATGAAAAAATGCTCCGAGTCTAAAAGGGTCATAGGTTTTTACTACAGACAGGAAAATCGGCAGACAGCATGGTTCTTATCTCCAGTCAAATTCTATGTTTTGTAGAACATGATATAGTTTGGGATCAGTGTCAAATGTTAGATATTCTTTCTTATAATTGGTGCAGTCACAAGCAGAAAATGGTACAGTGTGTCAAAACAATTTGGTTGGCGTTGATATTTCATCTTCCCATCAAGGATGCTCTACTATTGGAAAAACAGGATTCAACTTGTGACAGGGCTGCTTGTACTATTGTCTAAGTTAAATGCATGTTTGCTTTCTGGCATCAAGTGCACCACCTTTCTTTCTTTCTGTTTTGCTTTTTGCTGGGCCCAGCGATTTTTTTGGTTTCCTTTATCTGAAACTTTACTAACCTTTAATGTGGTGTCCTCAGGTAGGTCAGTCAGTATAATGCAGGTATGGTTAATGTTAAACACAGTTTGATGTTACACAGCCATGGGACAGTCTCTGTTAAAAAGGAAAAGGGCGTTTCCTTCCTGCATACCATTCAGGGTAGATTATACCATGGTATGGGGGGTTGGAATTAAAGTAAGTGATATTGAATGTCATTTATTTTGCAGAGTAAAGACATGCATGGGATGTTTGTGAATGGTACTGTTTTTTTGGGCTTGCTATAGAAAATTATATGTTATGTGAAGTGTATTATGTTTGCTAATTGTGTAAATTTTGGGAGACAACTCCCCTGTGTGGTATACTTTAATTGGTTTTGTCCTAATTAACCAGTAATAAAAGGGAGGGGGGGTTTATTTTCCTGGCCCCTTCTGCACTCCTTGTTGTTGCTATGTGATATGAGGTTGTTCCCTTCTGCTCTCCTTGTTGCTGCTATGTGATATGAGTTTGTTCTTTTTCTGCACTCCTTGTTGCTGCTATGTGATATGAGGTTGTTCTCTTTCTGCACTCCTTGTTGCTGCTATGTGATATGAGTTTGTTCTTTTTCTGCACTCCTTATTGCTGTTATGTGATATGAGGATGTCTGTGGAACTTCAGTGAAAGGATGCAAACTTTCTAATGCAGATATTGCTGGCTACTCTGTGGCTGGAGACATCACACTGGGGGAACTGGTTGTTGTACACCTGAATGTGGAATACCTAATAAAAAGAAGGTTCAGAGAACAGCAAAAGCCTCTTCTCATTCTTCCCAGGGTCTGATGCTGCTGCTGCTTCTTCTTTAAATAAAAAGGCTGGGACTCAACCTTTCACAAACTTATATTACACATTCCTTATCTCTAATCACATCTGTGTTTCCAGTATACAAATAACTATTTTTAAAACTGCAATTCCTGGTGTGGGACAAAAAAAAACCAACAAAATTTTGTAAAGATTTTAAATACCGTATCTAATTTTATTTCTTAAATAGATGTAACTATGCTTGAAGCAAAGTTTGGGCTGCGTTTGTTTCTCTGTAAGGCTGCGCTTACAGCGCCGGCGACAGTGACGTCACGTCAAAACAAATGCATTTCCGCTGGTGCGTGCACTTATAGTAAGCGTGGGGCGACTGCGCGGTCACGATCATTGGAAGTCATCTCATTTTGATTTTTCCAGTGACCGTAACCTGACGTTGCTGTCACGTCACCGGCACTGTAAGCGTAGCCTAAAGGAGTGAACAATTCCTTCACTTAGGGTCCACAGAATGGGAAAGTGTTTGTTTTATCAAGTATTTTCTTGTGACTCCTTAAAGATGTCACTGACTTAGCGCACATTAGTCTAAGGAGGGACTGACCCCTTAAACATGTCACTGCCCTTTGCACACCTTGGTCTTAGGAGGGACTGACCCCTTAAACATGTCACTGCCATTAGTGCAATGGGTTAGTAAAAGGAAGTTACTCCTTAAATGTAAGCTATCTACATTTTGTGTTACCCTTTTATCTCTCATAAAAAAGAGAAGTAAAATCACTCAACTAGTTTACATCAATATAAATAATGCTGTAATAATTAATAAGCTACTAATGAAAGGAATTGCCTTATTCCCACTGGTAAATTCCATCAGGGGACAGGTGCAGCACAGTGAACTACTGTAGAATCAAGGGATCCGTGCTCGTGGTGTGAGCTGATAAGTCTGAGCCACTTGCAGCTGTGCGCCCGGAGTACTCCCAAGCCTCCTATGTGTGATTTCCGGAGGGAGGTCACACCCACAAACGACAAAAAGAAATGCAAACAACGCACCAAGGGTCACTAATGAAAAATGTGTTCATTTAATAAAATAAAAAACAATTGGTCACAGTGTCCAACAAAGGACCTAAAAGGTAGGTATCAGATACCATATGATGACACCGTAACATTAATAAATCAACATACTAAAATTAATAATATAAAAAAAAATAATAATATTAATTAACTACATTCTATATCCCAACAGAAGAAGAGACACAAAACAAAACACACGCACGCACGCACGCACACACACACACACACACACACACACACACACACACACACACACACACACACACACACACACACATATATATAATCAAGCAATTAAATTGTGTGCAACAATAAAATGCACTTGCACATGCACATGCACTTTAACCAATTGTTTGTGATTTTATTAAATGTGCACATTTGTAAAAACGGACCCCCGGTGTGCTGTTTGCATTCCTTTTTGTAGATTTACAGTAGTTTCATATACTGGGCGGGTGGGTCTGTAAACAGAACCCAGGGACCTCCAGCAAAGAGAGATCACTCCGGAGCGCTCCCACGGGCTGCCATAAACATCGCTTTTATTTACACTTTAAAAAGCTACATATATATGACAAACAGAAATACCAAACACAATTAAAAAGACCCCTTAAACATGTCACTGCCATTAGTACAATGGGTTAGTTAAAGGGACTGACTTGTTGACTGTAAGCTATGTACGTTTTGTGTTATCCTTTCATCTTATAAAGCGAAGTAGAACCCCTCAACTAGCTAACATCCATATAAATAATGCTGTAATAATTAATAAGCTACAAATGAAAGGAATGGCCTTATTCCCACTGGTAAATCACATCAGGGGACAGGTGTTCTTCACAGTGAACTAGATTCAGTGGGATGGTTGGTTTGTGAAGAGAACACAGGGACCTCCAGCAAAGCGAGATCACTCCGGAGCGCTCCCACGGGCTGCCATAAAACGTAGCTTTTATTTACACTTTAAAATGCTACATATACATAGCAAACTATTTTGCTGGGTAGCTTGTTGCAATGACAAACAGTATATATATTGGCTATCATTTTGTCTCTGAGTTACCCACTCTCCATAACCTAATGAAAGGATATCCAGTATGCACGTCTCGATCTCAGTGTTAGCTATACTATAGTATTGGCTATGCTATATTACTGTATATTGCCCTGATATTTTGAGCCACACCAGCACAGTCTCTCAGTACACAGTAGCACTAACATGCCTTTACAAAATGTTGTTGTTGCTGAGCAACAATATATTAAATATACTGCAATGTCGAACTCAGCATATATTATTTTCCTTACTGGACTGCATAGTGCTCATCACTGTCTGTCCTTCTTCTTTTTAATTGTGTTCAGTATTTGTGTTTGTCATTTATATGTAGCTATGTTTAAGGCATCCCGTGGGAGCGCTCCGGAGTGGTCTCTCTTTGCTGGAGGTCCCTGTGTTTTCTTCACAGACCCACCCTCCCAGTAAGGGACCCTTCCATCTTATGCCGAACATTTTCTTTCAAACAGTGCTTCTCTTATGAGTTCGGGCACTTCAAAAATTCATAAAACTGGTATTGTTTTTTTGCACCAGTTCTTCGGCTAGGAACCTGTATTAAGTTCCCCAGTAACTGTGTGCCGTTGCTGTTTCTGTAGGGAGATGAACAGGAGTAAGAGTTAAGCAAATACATAATGTTACTAAATTGGTCTTTCAGAGTTTGTTATGTGGCTTTGTGGACAAGTTGCTGACAATCCCTCAGTCCCTTTGGTGTGACATAGAGTACGTCAGTCCCGTTCACCTTCCAGTCTGTCATCAGAAAGTCTCACCCCCCCACCCCCCCCCCCCTCCCACCCTCCACTCTTGTCTCTTTTCTGGGTGACGCTCGCTGTATGTTTTCACAAAGTGTTTCTTATTGTTTTTCACCTACAGCACTCAAAAGAATTACACAGATCCATCAAAATAATGAATCCGCGCTGCGGTGGCAAGTAGGCAGAGACAGATGGGCAGCCGTCCGGAATGAGGCCTTTTAAAAAATTAATCTCAATATCAACAGTCGTCCTTTGACTTCATTGGAAAGAGTATGAGGTGTGTAATTGCAAGTGTCACTTGGTGTGGCATTGTGTGTTACTTGGTGTGTGTTATTTTGTGCATGTCCCTAGTTGTGTTATGTTGTCTGTCACCTGGTGTGTGTTATTTTGTGTGTCACTTTGCCTGTTTCATTGTGTGTGTTACTTGGTGTGTGTTGTTGCGTGAGTCACTTAGTGGGTGTTAGTTTGTTTGTCACTTTGTGTGTTACACTTGATGTGTGGTACTTTGTGTGCCACATTGAGTGTGTTATTCTGTGTGTCCCTTGGTATGTGTTATTGTGTGTGTCAATTGGTGTGTGTTATTGTGTGTGTGTGCAGGGGGTTTGCTGCTTTAATATTAATAATAATAATAATAATAGTTATTCATACAGATGTAGCAAGACTTACTGTCGGGTCGGCCTTAGGCTTTGCGGCGCCCAAGGCGGCATGCTGCCAGCGGGGAAATCCCTGTAAAAAGTGACTTATTTAGATGGGAAGCCCTCCAGCAGCGCCGTGGCGGCATGACGTCACGGTGTCATGTGACGTCACCTTGCCATGATAATGCGCATCACAGTGTCATGAGATGTCACGTTGCCATGGGAACGTCACATCATATGACGCAAACTTCCGACCAGCTCCCCCCTCTGGTCGGTAAAAGTTGGATCCTGGCGCCGACAGGAGGGTGAGGAGAGAGAGAGGTGGGAGCGCGGGGCCCCCAGAGGTGCAGAGCCCAAGGCGGTCACCTTGCCCTAAGGCCAGCCCTGCCCAGCGCCACGGACGAATATGCAAAAGTCGCAGAACCGAAGACGTTAGGTCTTACTAAATCTGCTTAGGGCAGAGAGAGACTTATTGCTACACATTTTATTTAGCATGTGAACTGAATATATAGGTCTCTGATATGCTTACACAGCACCATACACTGGAAACAACGCTTTGAAATGCAGAATGAATGCTAAGAAGTGACCGGCTGCCCAGGTCACTGCGTTCAATACCTATTCACGTCACACCTTTATCCTGGGTTAATCAGTAAATATGATTGTATCTCTTCATACAGTCAATTTCTCGGAATTTATTGGAGTTTATTAAATAGGTTGACACTTCTCAAACCAGTTTTCCCCTTAGCTAAGGTTCAGCCTTTGACGTGATTTATGCTGCATAATACAGAATAAAGTACTGTATATAAAACATAGTAAAAAGCAGGGACAATAAAAAATACTCTGTGATCCAGCGGAGATAAATATTTCTTACCCAGTAAAATTTATCCATTAAAGAAACAAGGTCCAGATTCACAGTGCTCACTTATTGACGTAAAGATTAAACCTCATTAAGTGCTACAGGTATCTTCAAAACTCAATAACAGTATTAAGTGCTGTTTTCAGCCGTAACCAGCCCTTGCATTAGTCTAACAGCCGTTAGTGCTAATAATATGCAGAAGAGGTGTTCCCCTAACAATGAACATCCACAGAGCTCCGTTAATGCAGGGATTTAAAGAGATGCTAGTTAGGTCAGAGCTAAACTTGGTGTTGCTCACATCCAGACTAGAGTTGGGCACATTTTCAGTCCACATCGGCCGGCCGGATTCCTTTGGTCCATGGATTTCAGCGGATCAATGTCAAAAAGGGCGATTTGCGTTTCGCTGTGTTTTTCTTTTTATTACCAATACACTGCAGATTGCGCAACATGTGGACGGATTTGTAGAATTTAATCAGCGGATTCAGCAATTCGTTGGGTTGTCTACGGTTGTATCCAATGGCGGATTTTGAAAAATCCGTGTGGATTGAAACTGCCCAGATCCGTTTGCGGATTTTGCACCGCGAAACGGATTTTGGGGGTAACATCAGCGAAAATCGGGGAAACGGATTTGGTCGGATTCGCACATCTCTAATCCAGACCATTTAATAGGTCTTTTATGGGGTCTGGTTAAGTGTAAAACCACAGTTACGTATGATTTAACTATCATATTGTTATTTACAGGGTTCTTTTCCTCTTCTAGAGTCTCTTTTTTTTTTAACTTTATTTAAACATTTATTTACGGTCTGAATGTTAGTAATGCCGTTTTGGGTTAAAACAGGCTTAACGCCATGTTATTTGAAGCTAACCCAAGGCAGTGCTAACTTCACATGGCGTTAAGCCTGTTCTAATGAGATCAGTAACGGCTGCTGTTTTTGCATGTAATTAGCATTGTGGATTGGCGTTAACCTCAGGGGAACATAACATCCGTTAGGGATTTTGGGAACCGTAAAATATGAATCCTGAGTTAACGGGCCTCTGTGAATGTGATCCTAAATTGACCAACAAGGGCCTATGTACTAAGCATCAGAAATGGCTCTTTTGGATCAAAATTGGCACATGGAAATCTCATATTCAATTGCACTTGTGTGCTAGCCTGACATTTCTGCGCCATCAGCGGCAAATATTTTTGAATTAAGTTTTTGGGGGCGCTCAGAAATGAACTGCACTAGGCATACAGATGTAGATGGCATGTACTAATTATAAATTATGTTAAAAAAAAAGGAGAAAGTGCATGAAAATTGTCTGCCATGTTCAACTAAAAAGTCTGTCTTTTTGCCTTTTATTTCCCCCCCAAAATCCGTCACATCTGAAGGGGCAAAAGTCTAGAATTCTGCATCAGATGTAAGAAACAGTTCTAATGAATGCTGCAGCCAAACACACTTTTCTCTGTGTTAAGACATAGACCCCTATGTGTTCAACAAGAGTTTGCACAGGCCATGAAACCTCCATCACATTATCCTATTGGTTATCTGATTAGAACAATGTGGGGCAAGGGTTAAGAAAACACTTGTTTGACAAACACTCCTCAATTCAGAATCCACATCAATCTGTAATTAAATTCCAGATAAACAAAAGCAACAACATTTTAACTTTTAGCATATTAACGTTTAGGGAAGCTGATGAGATTAATAAATTGTTTACAAAAGGCTGTTTAGGGGGGGGGGTTGCACCTTTATACATGGCTTCTCTTCTATCTTGCAAAGACCACAGAAATCACATCCTAAAACTGCCAGACGTTTTTAATCACTAACATCTCCCATGCAGATAAAGCTGTTATGGATGATATTCTGCATGTCGTTGTAATTAGTCCCCAGAACAGATGTGCCATGGTGAAACATCTGCCTGAGCTATACAGTGCCCAATGGAAATTAGTTTTAGGCATCGCTGTAATTGACTGGGGATAGAAGTATCATTTGAAACTGAGTTTATTTATGGGATATTGATATTGCAGAGGCCAAGGGAAGAGGGGGATATAAGTGTCATGATAGGGGAGGTTAGACCAGACGTTCACTGAATCGCAAAACACCAGGCAGAGCAAGAGAGTTACATAAATGAACATGTATTCTGGCAGGAGCCAACAGGGAGCAGCACAGTACAAAGTCACGGCAATAACTCAGCAAACATGGGGTACGGGGGTGGGGGGCGGACTCCTAGCTGGCCAGGTGCAGGGCACTGCTGAAACTAGCTTACCCTGTGATAATGTGTATTTTGTAGGGGGTACTCCATATTGATTAATAAAGTCAAGTTATATTGAAATAGTCACATAGCTATTCTGCTGGTCACCTTTGCCCCACATATGCCCTATCTATGTTGGCTAAGGGCCTGGAATGTGGTCAGATGACAGTCCTTGAAGTCTTAACAGAAAGTCTGAACACATACGTTATTTCTCATTATCCTGTCTCAGTATTTTAGCCTTTCAGTTCATCTGAATTCTGTAGATAAGGAGTTAATGCCAGAATATTGGAAGCAAGTTCTGCACGTCAGCTTGTTTTGCTTGCTTGACTATATAAACTGTCTGTATACATGAAATAAATGGGAGAAAGTAAAGAGCTTGTATTCTGACCTGTTTACTTAATCCTCCGAGCGCTCGTTCTTTTCCTGATTCAGCACTTTATAGGGGTTGTGGCCTCTCGAGAGGGTCCATCTGAGTGAAGGGGAAGGTCCATACTGAATTAGAGTATAGGACAATTTTACACCCTGGATGCCATCTTGATCTGTCCATTCCTTGATAACAGTGACTAGGGATGACCACCCGGGTCGCACAGTTCTTGCTACAATTGTTCTCAACACCGAGACCAACCAAGAACAACTGTCGGCTTCTATAGTTTCCTGGCCTCCATCAAAAAACTTGGAGAACCGGGTGCCGACCAATCAAAGGAGACCTTTCCTCCACTGAGCCAATCAGGAGCCGGGAGCTCGATTTTAATGAACCAATCAGGGCTGTGGACAGTGACAGTGTGCCTAAGTACAGCCCCTAGGAGCGGAGATTTGGGAGTGTGGGAAATCAGAACTGACCAATGGGAACTGAGCTGATGGGTCTAGAACCCAAGCATAGGTTCCTGATTTCAGCTCCATACCTGCCGGAGAAGAACAATGCCTTCACTTTGGAAGTGTGTGCCTTCACAGCAGGTGAGCTTGTCCTTCCCAACCTGATCATTGTCCACAAGCACCACACCTTTTCCCACACAAAGGCTAGTGTGACAGTAGGGCCCCTATCCGTCTGATGGATGTATAGGATTTCCCTGCACACCGATCTACCTATGGATCATGTGGCCAGCAGGTGAAGTGTTAACTGTAATAAGATTGATTTGGTTCTCGAAATTCCACGGATTGTTTTGCCGAAATCCGTACTGCACACCAAAAGCCGCATGCAGATTTAATGCTTGACAATCTGGGCAGATTCATTCGAATACACCATTGACTGCAATCCAAACTGATTTTTGACAATCCGCCTGCAGATTGTTATAAAGGAACACTCACACACTGTCTACTAACAGCATACCTCCAATGGATAACCACTTTCTTGATTGTATTTGTAACCTTGAAAGCACTTCAAGCACAAAGTAATAATATGTACTCAGGGCTATGAGTTGTTGAAGCCAGTTGACATTAAATAAAAGATGAACAGAACATGGGCAACCACACACCACTGGGTTCGAAAAAAATGGACACCACCTCTGCTGCTCTAGGGATTAACAGTCACAGTATACCTGCAGTCTGACAAGCAAGTATTATTATTATTTGTAGATGAATATTATTAGTACTATCTGGATGTTATACATTTTCACCTTATTACACCAGATCTGTGCAATCTTGTTTATATAGATTGTACAGGAGGTATTAAATACCTTTAATCCCATTAAATCCCTTTGCGCAGCCATTAGCATATCGCTCAGGTGTGCTCCTTTTTCTGCCAATGGATGTCTCCCTAATTTATTTGGAGGGATGCTTGAAGGGATGTATATACAACTGCTAATAAAATTAGAAAGGTCTCTCACTTTTGGAGAGTAATCTGCAGATGAAATGAACTGCCGGATCTGAGGCGGATCCAAAATTCACAGAACAAATTTGTCCATCTATAGTATGTAGTGCAATGTTAATTGCATTTCTTTGTTTCCTGGGCATGCTGGGCTAGTAATACAATTACCCAGTCTGCATGCCCAGGAACCTGGGTTTGGCTGATTCCATTGGGAAATTGGAGACAATGGAGGGTGGGGATGGGCAGTCCTACTGCCTGGGAGATTTTGGTCCGAAGAGCGGAGCCATTGTCTGCCCAGACAGGTGCCTTTCTCCCCAGGAGATAGCGAGCCGGCACTGAGAGCAGGGGGAGGTAGGCGCTGCTCTCATTGGTTGGTTCGTAATTTCTGCCCCCCTCCTTGCCTCAGCCTACCCGTCCCACCCCCAGCCCAGATTGGCCAACACAGGCGAGCCCTCCCGCTGAGATTGGCTCCTCACACAGCATCTCCACTGGGATTGGTCATTGCCTCATTCTCCATGATTTCCTATGGGTACCAGGAACGTAGAAAACTAGTGACTGAAATGAGTTCCAGAGATCTCTCTTGGGCTGGCAACATGCCAGAGACACCCGAAGTCTAGGCTGCTTGTACACCAAGTGGAAGATTTGAACTTGCTTTCCTCCAACTTGCATCCTGAGCTGACTGGATACTCTGGACTTACAACAGAAGTAGAAGCTGCTCTGGGAAAGTCATTTTGGTGGCGCCGGACACCTAAGCAATTGTGATTCCCTCTGTATTGTGCTGATGTTTGTGAGCATAAGCTGTGCTGTGATTTTTTGCTGCGTCTGTTGGTTCCGCCCAAAATACACACCTGTTTATTTGTGATGCTTGATCCCATGAAAGAGTCCTGGCCTGCTGTGACAGCTAGCCCTCTGACTCATTGTATGCTAGTCACTTGACTATTGTTACTAACCCAAGCATGTAATGAGTCACATAGAAATATATAGAAACCACACAATTACAGAATATACAAGTCATTTACAGAACCAGTAGCTAAATCAGGGTTATACATTAGCAAGGTTTGGCAGCCATTTTGCTGCCTGGAGATGGGCAGTTAACCCTATAAAATGTGTGCCCAACTTGACTGTTATGGGCAGTCTTTAATACACTGTATCATGACACACTGCCCCTACTGTCACGTTAGGTATTTCTATTTATTTTTTATGGTACATATCATATTGTAATCGAAAACACTTTTGCTGCCATAGGGATTGGTAGTGGTAATGCATTGTCAATTTCACACTGTGTCCCTAAGCATCAGTGTTTCAAGATACAATTTGTCAGCTTTCCTCCTTTTCAATTAGTGTGTTGGACAGTGGATTTGCAGATGTAGGAGTCATTATTGCACCTATTATCGCACGTTAAAGCACTAATTTACGCATTGCGTTAGGAAATTGCACAATTTGGCAACTCACAGCTCCATTGAATTGTATGGCAAATCACTCGGTAAAACTCTCGACTGTGGTAATGCAAAATCGCATGATAACGGGTGCATGATAATGTCTGCTCCATCTGTAGGAGCAGTGAAGTGAGCAGTTATAGAAGCAGATAGGAGGAGTTACTGTGAGATGGGTTAGGAGCAGTTAGAGGAAGAGTTACAGGGAGCTGTTATAGCAGCAGTTAGGGAAGGCATTATAGGGTGCAGTTGTAAGAGCAATTAGTGGAGCAGTTATTTGGAGTGGTTATAAGAGAAGTTAGGTGAGGAGTTGTAGGGAGCAGTAATAGGAGCAATTAAGAGTTATAGACAATAAATATAGAAGTAGTTGGAGCTGGAGTTATGTAAGGCGGTTTTAGGAGCACTTAGGGGGAGAAATTATAGGGAGCCGTTTTAGGAGCAGTTAGAGGAGTAGGTATACTGAGTGCTGATAGGACCAGTTCATCATAAGACCCAGTTAAACTTATTGAAGGGCATCTGTAGTATATCCTGTCTGAGTATTACACTAGAACTCTTATTTTGGGTGCTCCATTTGTCCAGGTATTCAGCACAAGATTCAGTTGTCAGTTCAACTGAGTAGGACACTGAGCACTAAGGGTATGTCTATGGGAGTGAAAGGTACTGTGGGGGGTATTTATAAATTGTCGCAACTGCAACATTGCTCCAAAACTGGTGCACAGTGCCTTGTTTTAACATGACTCTGCATTGGTGAACCAAGGGGCTTTCCCTCTTATTTGTTGCCCAAATTGCTCCACTTGCGCCATGAGCAAATGCAAAGTGGTTACTGGATATAGGAGGAGTTAGGGGAGGAGAGAGTCAGAGCAATATGGTAACGAAATGTACAGTTGTAGTCACGGTTATGTTCCCCATGCCTGCTGATTGCTGGGGCAAACCAACCTCAACAATCCCCTGACCGCGGAGAAAAAATAACGGGGTATGCCCATAAACTTTGTTCCGTTGTGTCTGCCTTTGGTTCTCCCCGTGCTTGGAGCAACAGGAAAAAGATTTTTCTCCTGCGACCCGGAATTTTCATATCTCTTAGCATCAAAAAACTCTGCCAGGCTTCAGTAGCCTCTGATTCAAAGATCTGTGCTAAATGTAAGAAGCAATATTATAAAGATTCATATAGAGGTCAATGGCGCCAATGAATATATTTGGTCCATATTTTGGAGAAAATGGCACATTTAGATCAATTCAGATGTACTGTAGTATGGGTTGTTGCTCCAGAGGGCATGTTATGTTGCAATATTCTGTGATATGCTGCGTTATCACTGCCAGTGCCATTGAATCCCATGGAAACACTGTGATATTTTGTGTTAGTACATTTACTACTGTAAATCTGTATCCCCTATGTGTATTTTATCAAGCCTGGTGTCCACCACATAAATACCCTACCTGCTTCAGTACTCATTAGGCTATTCGGGTGTTGTATAAAGGCAACAGTGGAGCAACATTGATTCAATTTAATCTTGTGTCTCTTTGCGTCACTGTATCAAGGTGTTTGCCCCAGGTTTTGCGCTGTGTGCATCACCTTGCAATTTGGGGAGTGGCAATAGGAGGAGTTAGGGAGGAGTTACATGATGTGCAGCGTATAATGAGATGTAGCAAACTCTGCATCTCAATGCATCACTTTTGTATCTTATATTTGCGTAAAACAATTTTCATCAGATCACATTTGACACAAACAGAAAATTGAGCAACGCATCAAAACAAACTTCTATTGGTACTTTCTTCATGTTGACTCATCTCCCTGACTGTTGGAAAATAGTCTGTAGATATTGTCTGTTGCAGTTAATTTTAGCTAAGGAATTAAAAAGTGTTGGGTACTCTGATACAATTATTCCACAACACATCCAGTACATTCAATAAGTATTTCTTAATCCCTGTAATTATTTCAAGAACTGCCTGTAATGTTCTCACATAATGAATTCTAGCAAGGTATTTCGAACTCATTCGTTGGTAATGACCAGTTGGAGTCACACCTGAAAAAAAAAAAAAAGGATCCATCTTTTTTCTTTTGCTTTTAGCTCATAAACATTTCATAAACAAAATTGACAATAAGATTTCAGGAGAAACTGGATTTTTATTGTTATTGGTTAAGAAGGACCCAACATAACTCAACACAATGGTATACAAACTCTATCTTAATTCATCTCCACTCCATTTCATGTTCTCGGTGTAAACATCAGCCATATTTATCAACCACAAATTAGCTCAAATCAAGTATTTTTATAGCACAATATCCAGGGAGTTTTCAGCATATGAACAAATCATTTTAGTTTTATGTCTTTGCACACTGCAGCACATCTTTGATGCCATTTTTATTGTTCCTTAAGTTGCAAAACTGTCCAAAAATGATCTGTTCGGCAAATGAAAAACTCGTAATCACTATGTCAACCTTTAATCTTTAGGGGTATGAAATACTGCACCGACACACTTTATTCGAGCAAATACCCAGTATGTACCTGGCAGATACCTGGAATGCGCCGCTCCTCACCTCTGACAAGCCCCGTTGCGTTTGCCTTCCCAGCCTGGGTTCATGCCTGGCTGACGGGCGGCTGATCTGTTAAATGATAATGATTAGGATTTAATAGGCTGCAATGCTTCGCGTGTCTACCAGATGGCATAAATTCATGAATTGTAATGCAGTATATATATATATATATACTGTGCAGTATTGCAGCCAGCGGGAATAAAATGCTTCAATCCCTGCCTGGAAAATACCTCAATGCACTCGGGCAGAAAACAGTCACAAACCTCAATACACCCGGGTATACCCGAATTCGTGGGACTAGCCGAGCTCGAATAAAGTGTGTCACTAGTGTAAATGGCATAGCACAATTGTCTTCTGTTTTAAACAGGTTATAAATGACAGGTGTGATGTATCAAAGTAATTTTGCTGCAAAAATAACACTGCGGTAAACATTCTCGCTTTGCGTCAATATATGTTTTCTCCATTCTTCTCATTGTGTACATGGGATTGAGATTTGGGTGGTGTCAATAAGAGTCAGTAGGTGTCAATAAGAGTCAGCAGGTGTCAATATGAGTCAGTAGGTGTCAATAAAAGTCACAACAAGAACACTCTAAAGCGCAAAACTCCCATCACATAATGCAAATGTGTATTTACGCAAAAATACTATTAATAAAAAGATGAGTGCGCACTTATGTGGTAAAAATGTAATTCGGGCGTTTCCAGATTTCTGATCTGGAGCAGATATTAGGCAGGAACTCTCCCGGACCATAAACAAAAAGAAGAATATAAATTAACAAAATTTAATTTAAAAATACATACATGCACAGTGACCCCATCAAATACGAGTCAGTAGGTGTCAATAAGAGGAGTTGGGGAATTACATAACATTCAGATTACAATTATATATATGAAATGCTGCAAAAAAAAAATCATACTTTGTGACGACAGATTAGAACCCCTTTGCCCAACCATTCTGCCCATTTTTCTATATGCTGTGAAACTTCAGAAACTTAGAAACTTAGATCTTTTGGTTTCTTTCTTTCTTTTCTTTCTTATGTATATCCCATGCATATTTATTCATATATAGGGCAATGTAGAGATATACAAAGGTGCCTCATAAAACACCCAGAAAGAGTAGCAAAGGGTGTATATGGTAACAGCAACAAAACTAAGATGAAAGATCTAAAGAAACTGAGACACAAAATAAACATCTATCATCTAGAAAACCTGTCTGTATAAAACTTCAAGTGGAGTAATGCTGGGGTAGGGCTGGTCATACATTGTAGAAAAGATGTAGGCAGTATGGGTAGAAATAAGATGATAGGTAATAATAATATGATAAATGTATACTGTATCAGGTGAAGTGGAATGTATTTCTAATAGATCCCAAAAAGTGTACATTGATCTGTTGTAAAATTTGAATTTGTAAATAGGGAATGAAACCGCCTTTTTAATTTCTGAACGTTTAACTTTTGTATGTTCACCTCAATTAAATTCAATTAAAAACAAAAACATATTTCCAGTAAAGAACAATTTAGTGTTTAAGCCACAAATATTTTTTTTTTTTATGTTCGCTCCTATAGCCTCTAGAGATGTACACAACCGTCATCCAACTGCTCTAATAATCCCTTCCTCACTGGGACAAGTCCAGTAAATCTGGTAACAATGACGCAAATGGGCGCAGAGTGAACTTCATGTCAAAAGGGCATTTGGGACATTTGTTTCAAGGAGTGTTAATGACTGAGGCCGGAATGAAACCCACAAGCTTGTGTATAGAAGACCACCTGCTACCCACCATGAAACACCTGCCATGGAGAGTGAGCAAACAGAGTGAGCCTGCACTAGACCGGATAGTGGAGAACAGTTACATAATAAAGGAGGGAAGCAGATGAAGTCAGACAAGGAGCTGACATGATGATACAGAAGTGACTGATGGTGAGAGGAGTATTTTGGATGGATGTGTGTGTCTGGTTTCAAGTCTCACAACAGCTTACCGCACTTTCCAATGATCATCACAGAGAGCAACTAAACTGGAGAAGAAACCTGACACTAATAAATGATGGCCAATATTACAGACAACAAATGGAGTGAAACCTTAGCTGTAAAATCTGCTGACCACAGATATGCCATGATCAGCACCATGGAGAGCAAGCGTTTACTGTACGAGTCTCACAAATGCAGTATTGGCAACCTGACTCTTTGTCATCATAAGATGTCAATCGGGTCCTTATTAACTAACTGTAACCCTATTGCAATCAGTTCACAGCAGACTTTCATTAGAGCTTTAATAGAGACAAAGAGCCAGAACCAGAATCCCATGATTTAGCTTGGCAACTCGGCAACTGCTGCCAAGCAAAGATACAGGGACACTTTATGTACTGTACAGATGTAGCAGGATTTACTGTCTCTGGAGCTGCGGCTGAAAGAGCTTAAAGCCACGTCTCCGGAGATAGCACTGCAGTGACATTGCTGCAGGGGTCCATGCTTCTGGATCAGACCCCCCACAGGGATAATCCTCCAGGGCTGGGTAGTCGCGGTCCCGTGGCTTGCCGCAGTGCTGAGAAAACAATAAGACTCTGAATAAGTCTTGACCTCACAGCATACACATGAACAATATAACACTCTAGCTAAAGTAACGCATTCATTTTTTTAAATTTGATGATTATTTTCCAATTTTGCCCTAGTTTTAGGAAAACTTGATTTCCCATCCTGATTGTGAGTGAAGCAAGTGGAGCAGATTATTGTGTTTTGTAGATCAAATACCTGGCTGTAAAAAGCATTGATACTCCAATCTTAACCAGCAAACAAAAAAACTGCAACATATTTACTACACTGCTCTTCATTGTTGTGTTGGGTATAATCACTGCATTTGCATAAACACACCTTTGTTCATTTGCATGTAATAGAAAAGCTTCTGGCTCATACCAAAAAATCTATTAGTTGCAATATGAGCAGAATGTTTCTCTTCTGGGAACACCAACGATATCTATTAACAGCATTGATTTCTAAGGAATCACTGAAAATGTTTCTTTTTTGATGTTACGGTTTGTGAATTATGTTTACTGTTGCTCTGCTCTGCTGTTTTGTAACATATTTGTCAGTAAAGATGCATGAACCGTATTAAACCCGTGTGCAAAAGAAGTTTTGAAGCCATTTGCGTTATTTTAGCAGGCTCACAAAAAATCGCGCACTATTTTAGAAAAAAATATTTGAATTCTGCAAAATTAACAACATTTCACCCTTTTTTGCAGACTCTTTGCTAGTTTGGGAGAAAGAAAGGAGGTCATGGTGACCAAGGTGAATCAAGGTGACCTACACATTAGTCACGTGACCTGCTGGTGAACTTCTCAGGAACTTTGCTGCAGTCTTTGGGCAAAAATGGCAACGTTTTCAGAGTTTGCAAACTTACGCAAACAGCTGAAACCTCTCTATTTTTAAGATATTCTTGTTTAAATATCATCATAAATGCATAAGTAAATTAGGTCAAAATTCCCTCGCCAATGCTGGAGACTCCCATTAGTCTGTTCTACTCAATGATTCATCATTGGTTATTTTAATATGACATGATGTTAATATTTGAGATATTGGGAAATGTTGAGTTATCACTGGTGAGTAGCAAGTGGTACAGACGACATTTGTTTACTCACACAACCGAATACGCTCCATACCAATATACAGTAGAATTAATATGTTCCATTGTTAAAAGCTGGATGTAACTGGATAAATCGTATTCTGTGAGCAGAAGGGAATACAAAATGCTTCACACATCATGATACAGTAAGAGGTAGTTCCACCAAAGCTAATGTTTTAGCTGATTTCATCACACGGCTTGTGATCTCCACAACATGAATAATTACGGCTCAGGGTTGAGTGGCCTCTTTGTCACTCTCCCCTTCCATGGATTGGATGTTTATGCCTAATGTACTGCTGAGGCAGAGCTCTCTGCTCCAGAGGACTGGGGCTCATTTGTCAAAGAGATAGATTTTCCTGAAAGCTGTTAGCTGGGGCATTTATCCCTCGTAGCTCATCTCTTGGCTGTCTTCATCTTTTTTGTGATTAATTAGGGAGATTTCCAGCATTCTCGCTTTATCCATGTACACACGTGTTAGCGGAAACACAGATGAAAATAGCTCCCCATATTCTAGCTTATAAATGAGCACAAACTAATAGAAACTAGCAACTAATAGTTACTTCTGCGTATGCTCATATGGATAGAGATAAGCATATGTGGGTTTAAGAACATAAAGTGGTACCCTACTGAGTGATTCAAGGGCTCTTTTTAATATTAAATGGACGCAAAGACCACCCTTCTTATTAGCACCAAATTATTAAACCATTTTGGACCTACTTTCTAGCGATTTGTAGAGTGTCGACTTGAGGAGTTAGGGAGAATTAAAGAGATTAAACCATACTCACCAAAGTAGTTAGTGACCTCCATTGCTAAATCCCAAGGAAACCACTGCATTATTATTTTTCAAGACCTGTTCCCTGCTTTCGATACTTTTGTCCACCCTCTTCTCCGGAAAATTCTTCACTCTCTTTGAATGTATGGCACTATCCTATCATGGTTCTATCCAAACACTCCTCCAGTGTCTCTTTGTCTAGCTCCTCTACGGATTTCTTTGCAGGTGTATCTCATGGCTCTGCTTTAGGTCACATCTCTCTCCTCATTAACTCCTTTGGCCTCAGTTGTCATCTCTCTTCTGATGTCCCACAACATTATTTATCTGCCCCATACGTAACACCAGCAGGCCAGTCAGAAATCACAGAGTGCTTATCAGCAATCTCTGCCTGGATGGTCCTTTGTCACTTCAACATTGATATGGCTAAGACAGAGCTCCTCATACTCCATCCCAAACCAGGCCCCATTGTTCCCTTGTCAATTACACTATACAACACCACTATTCACCATGTCACACAAGTAAACTATGCTGCCTGTTGGTTACATTCAACTCCTCCCAAATCCACAAAATCGTGCTGTTTCTTCCTCCACAACATTGCAAAGATACACCCCTTCTGTATGTTCTGTATGTTCCTTAGCTAGAAAAAATGAATGCATGCCCTTGTTCTCTCCCGTATTGATTACTGCAACTTTCTTTTATCTTGATCCCCTGCCTTCACCTCTCTCCCTTACATTGCATTTAAAATGCTGCTGCTCAAATCATCTCCTGCTCTTCTAGACTCTGCTTCTGACCCCCTGAAATCTTTCTGCTTGCTTCCTATTAATCTCTTTATAAACTACAAAATTCTCCTCCAATCCTTTAAGGGTCAAGTCCGATCTCTTGTCACATCCCTACTCGCCTCTTACGTTTGACCCAAGGTTGTGTCATCTTTGCACCTTTTATCTCTACCGCCCCTCTATTAAACCTTATTCACTCATCACTCCCTACCTATTGAACTTTCTCCCACTCAATATTTGTCAAGTACGTTCTCCTTCCATTTTTAAATCCCAGCTAAAAATTCAGCTCTTAAAAAAAAAAAGCACCTCATTAAATAATCTACCCCAATAATACTGACTTCCAGATGCACTTGATGTCCTTTAAATAAATGCACTTTTACTCCTACGGTGTCTGTAGGTCTCCCAATATACAGCTCAACCCGTTATAACGCGATCCGCTACAACGCGAATCCGCTTAT
This sequence comes from Ascaphus truei, assembly GCF_040206685.1. Taxonomy (NCBI): domain Eukaryota; kingdom Metazoa; phylum Chordata; class Amphibia; order Anura; family Ascaphidae; genus Ascaphus; species Ascaphus truei. Next base: position 29,762,831 of record NC_134496.1, read on the forward strand.
AACGTGATGCAAGCGTGGCTCCCTATTTTCGTATGTATGAATACTTTACAACACGATTATTGGTGTCTTAAATACTTTATTCTACAATGCATACAATTGTACATTATTTCTAATGCGATCCACTTATAACGCGGTGTGATTCTTTGGACCCCAAGCAATAGCGTTAAAAGGGGGTTGAGCTGTACCACTTTATAATAATAATAATAATAGCATGTTATTGTATAGTGCTGCTAGTTGTACGCAGCGCTCTACAGAGACATTTTGCAGACACAGTTCCCTGCCCCGTGGAGCTTACAATTTATGTTTTTTTTTGTGTGCCTGAGGCACAGGGAGATAAAGTGACTTGCCCAAGGTCACAAGGAGCCGACACTGGGAATTGAACGAGGCTCCCCTGCAATAATCTCAGTGTGAATCAGTGTCTTTACTCACTGAGCCACTCCTTCCGAATAGGGTCTCCCTTTGTCCTATGTTTTCATTTACTGGCTACTCTTATCCCCAATGTTCCTTCTTTATGTACCTTGTAGTCTAATTTTGTAGAGTGCTGTGTTTTCGCTGTATAAATACAATTTTACATACATATACATTATAGTATGAAATTCTGGGTCATTTTGTATCGTCAACAAAATTGCCCAGGCTAGCAGATCTGCATCAAATGTAAAAAACCTGATATTTTATATCTGATGCAAATGTTAATGAGCCCAGTGGGGAATCCTGGTGAGCTACAAAGCACACATGTCCTGTGTTTGATAAATAACGAACACCCGAAATGTAATAAAGCAGCGAGCATACAATACAACTACAATAAATTATTCAGCTTTAAATAAGGAAATGTGGCAGAAAAACCATTTCTCCTACTCTCCTAGTCAGTATCCTAATAATTTAATTATCACTATAAGGCGTTTCTTATTGATGTCTAAAAAAGAGTGCCAGGATTTATCCCTCCCCCACCCCCATAAAAATAGCCCTGGATCCAAGTTTATTTTGTAATTACTTTATCTTGTTCCTACAGTATATATAACTTCTCCTTTATTAGTCACAGTTGTTGATAGTTAAATCAATCTAACTGATAAAACTCATTGTATTGTATTGTATTGTATGTCTTTATTTATATAGCGCCATAAATGTACATAGCGCTTCACAGTAGTGATACATGTTGTAATCATATAAATAACAAATAATATAAATAACAGGTCATGGGAATAAGTGCTTCAGACATAAAAGTAACATTAAGGAAGAGTCCTGTCCCTGCACGAGGAGCTTACAATCTAATTGGTAGGTAGGGGAATGTATAGAGACAGGAGGGAATTATAGTAAGTGCGTCTGCAGGGGGCCAAGCTTTATGTATCATGTGTCTAGTATTATCCACAGTGCTATTCATACAGTATGCTGCTTTAAGCAAATGAGTCTTAAGGTGGGTCTTAAAGGTTGATATAGAGGGTGCTAGTCGGGTATTGAGGGGAAGGACATTCCATAAAGTAATTCAAATTTCCAGTTTTTTTTTTAGCAATCTTCTGTGTGTGTGGTCATTTTCTCAAAATCCATAAGGGGTCCAATTCATTAAAACGGGGCCCATAACAGGACGTTACCTAAGTCGGTAAAAGACGTTCTGTTGCGTGACGTTAATGCATGTCCACAAAGCTAATGCTATGCAAAAACAACAGTCGCTCTATATCTCATAAGTAGACATAGGGGCCTATTCACTAAACTTCGATAAGTTCATTGCAACATCTAATATAATGGCATGTTCCTACATCACGGTAGCAAATGTGTGTAAAAACAACATTCACTAAAGTAAAGCCCCTTTTTTTAACCGTTGGTTACAAAAATGACCGCACTAATTTGTATTTGCTTTCCGAGCGAAATGGGGTGAATGTTTGATTTCGCTCCAGCAGTCTGGAAGAGCTGCGCAGAGAGAAGCTGCATCAATTTTTTTGTTCATAGTGTTGAAAGTAATGCGGTTCGGCTCCGGAAACCCCCTGCTTCAATATTATGTACAAAGAAACTAAAATACAAAGCAATATTCATTACCTTAGTGGCTAACTGCTAAGGCCATGAAGGGGTTAAACAGCAGTTGCTGGTTTGTTGGTTGTAGAGGGGGTGGGTGAAGGTTATAGTTGCTCCCTGGTGGGTGTTGGGGCCTCCCGACAGGGGTTAACTCCTCCCTTACCTTAGTGGTTACAAGTACAAGTAAGGGAGGGGATTATCCCTCCCAGAAGGCCTAGCCACCCACCCTGGGAGAACCACGAAGGTGGTAATTGGCCCGGGTGGGTGGTAAGGCCTTCCGGGTGGGTTGCATCAGGGGTTAACCCCTTCATTACCTTAGCCTAGCCACCCATCCTGAGGCAACTACAACCTTCACCCACCTCCTCTGCCACCAACAAACCGGTGTACTGCTATATAACCCCTTCTTGGCCACATGTTATTTTATTTGTATTACCTAGGATTGAAGCAGGGCGGTCTCCAGAGCTGAAATGAATGCGCTCAGCACCGGAGACCCCTGGCCTCAAAACTATATAGTCAAAATAAAGTCTGTCTGATGCAAATCGCGATTGTAACCGCACGGCTTGTCATAGCAGGAGTGATAACGATTGTTAAAAAGCTCTTTACAAGGGATTTTATCATGTTATCGAAACTTTGTGAATACAGCTGCAGCCACGAGTATTAGAACTATTGCCTTTTAAATTCTGGGACAGTCTCACAGTAAATGCCTCAACATTGCCACCAGGGCCGCCACAAGCGGGGAATAAAGGGCACTGGTGTCCCGGGACCCACCCACCTTCATTCACCCACCCACCCACCGTCATTCACCCAACTGTCATTCAACTGTCATTCACCCACCCACTGTCATTCACCCACCCACCCACTGTCATTCACAAACCCGACCACCCACCCACCCACTGTCATTCACCCACCCACCCACTGTCATTCACCCACCCACCCACTGTCATTCACCCACCCACCCACTGTCATTCACCCAACTGTCATTCACCCACCCACCCACTGTCATTCACCCACCCACTGTCATTCACCCACCCACCCACTGTCATTCACCAACCCACTGTCATTCACCCACCCACTGTCATTCACCCAACTGTCATTCACCCACGCAGTCACTGTCATTCACCCACCCAGTCATCCATCCACTCACCCACCCACACACCCACCCAGACAGGCAGTCACATGTCTTTTGTTGAAAAGATAAAAATAAACAGGTTGCATTGTAATGTTTTTTTCTGTATCACAATAACAAAACAGTTAAGTAACAGTTGCGCGCTAAAAGATATTTTTTCGTGGTAGTTGCGCTATGGGTTTGGGGGGGGGGTGCGCTATGGGTTTGGGGGGGGGACGACCCTGCTCATTTCATTTGTCCCGGGCCCCATGATTTCTGTTGGCGGCCCTGATTGCCACAACATTTCTGTGATATTCTCAATGGCCCATCTGATTAACACAGCAGGGGTCCCAGCAGTCCAATTCAGTTTGAATGGGACTGCAGGGACCTCCCCCCCCTCACATCCCCCTGCTGTGTTAATCTGATGGGCCATTAAGAATCTCACAGAAATGTTGAGGCATTTACTGTGAGATTGCCCCAGAATCTCCCAGAATTTCCTAGGTAAGTGTTCTAATACTGGTGACTGCATCTGTAGCTACACATGCAAAATCTTTTGTAAAGTGCAATTAACAAACGTTAAGTCACTTATCGAAGTTTAGTGAATAGGCCCATAGGCTCATGTTATGTTTGACATTGTATCAAAATATAACAAGATCCACCGCTCTCCTATTATAACAACTTAGTAAATAAAAGATATCACAGGTGCACAAGGGAATGATTGAATTCTATATACACACAGACAGTAAGAGGTGTGTATATGTTTGACATTGGCAAACATTTTGGGTGGATTTGGATCCACCTTGAATTGTCCGGTTCTTTTGGTCAGCAGATTTTCGCGGATCAGTCTCAAAATGGCCAAACTGCCTTTTCAGGATTTTTTTTTCTATTACTGACAATCCACATGGCAGATTAATAATCTGTAGTCAAATTGTTATTAATCCGCATTCGGATTGTTATTATTCCACACTCAGATTAATCGTGGTGGGGGGACGAACAAGAGACTGCAGATTTGTAATGATCTGTGTGCATATTTTTAATTATCCACCCGGAATGTATCCAATGGCGGATTCTGATTCATTCGCTAGGTTTGTTGAATGCCCAATCCGCAGGCAGATGTTAACCCACGGAAACAAGTTTTTATAGCGAAAGTACGGGAAATTCCAGTGAACAGATTTTTACAGTTGCGCCAATCTCTAGCGAAGACAACATTGTGCTACTTTGAAATAATGTAACATTAAGCATGCCTTACCTAAAAGTGGCATTACTCCCATCAAGATCTTGAAATATGGGTGCGTGAGAGAGAATACCTATGAACAAAAAGGAACACAGCTGAGGTACATGGAAAATATGTAATTTAAATAATTTGTATATTCTGTGCATATACAAATTAGAGAATTTCCCAGGTATCTCTGGTGTATCTCAGGTTTGTTCACAGTTATCTCCCCTCGTATTAATGGACCTTTGTTGATAGATGTTTATAGAGGGGGATGGGGAACGGGGGACTCTTTTCCATATAATTCTCACTATCCTCTGATAGTTAATGCAATAGTGGTTCTGTCCGAAAACAGAAGTTAAAGTTACTTTATTTAGCTGAGATGATACACGTTAGGGCAGGGGCTCCTCAACTCCAGTCTTCAAGACCCGCCAACAGGTCGAAGACTGTGCTGAAGCAGGTATATCATGAAAACCTGACCTGTTGGGGGGTCTTGAGAACTAGAGTTGAGAACCCCTCAGTTAAGGCATAACGTGACCCTAAAGAAGCAGTTCTGCCCGCCCATTTTTTTTGCCTAATCCCCCACAGTTATTCTGACATAGATAGAAAGTATCTGAGTCGTGTCCATCTCCTCCTTGTTCCCGAGATACCGACCAAGAAGATGCCGCCAGTAGCATCCCCCTCAGGGGAAACAAAATGGTGTTTAAATCTCCCATGCTTTGTGAGCCAATAGGAAGTGGCAATGTTGGCAGGCGTAATGTGCGGGATTTAAATACCAGGAAGTAACTGTGGCACTTTTTCCAGTAAGTATTTAATACAGGTGGTGGATTTTAATATAATGAGTGGGGCAATTCAATATAAAGGGTGGTGGATTTTAATATAATGGGTGGGGCAATTTAATATAAAGGGTGGGGGAATTTAATATAATGGGTGGGGCAATTTAATATAATGGGTGGGGGAATTTAATATAATGGGTGATGGAATTTAATATAATGGGTGGGGGAATTGAATGTAATGGGTGGGGAAATTTAATATAATGGGTGGGGGAATTGAATGTAATGGGTGGGGAAATTTAATATAATAGGTGGGGGAATTTAATATAATGGGTGGGGAAATGTAATATAAATGGATTTTTAAAATGTCTTATAACAGAGGCAGAGAGATTCTGAGATTCCTAAACTTATTTTCCCTTACAACAAATGCAGCAACTAATTATAATTAGAACCTTGTAACTGTGAAAGAATCAATAGGAGAGAAAAATGGGAGCCTCTGAACGATGATTAATTGCTCTTGGAGATCACGTTTGAAATCCATAGCGAAGACCTTTCTTGCATTATTACTGTATATCAGAAATGGCATCGCAGTTAAAATTCTATGATCTCATCAGTGATTTTAAGATGCAGTGAGAAAGCAGCGGGGGACGGCGTTAAAGGCCCGAATCATAGCAGAAAATGTGTGTGACCCTGTGCCATAATCAGTCTTTTTTTCTTCTTCTGACTTTCTTATTTATTAAAGTATAATAACCATTATTGATCATTATCGGCAATGTCGGATGAACTCTTCCATGTGAAAATGCAACTCCCTGGTATGTTTTTAGAGAAATATATAGATTTAGTCACACAAGATAATGTTGTTTTCAACTGATTCAGCACATATACAATGTATTTATAACCCAGCATTTTGGGGAGAATAAAACACTGCCAACTTCGGGCTGAAATTCCCGCTTTGAAATGGTTGAACATTTTCATCAGCTATTAATTATAATAAATTAGCCGTGTGCATACAGTACTTCACTCTTCCCTTTTCTATGTTTCAGTCTGTGTACACAAGAAAGTTTTTCTCCCAATAAAATCCGGGATTAGCTGCCATTGACGTGAGCGGCTGTGAATGTATGATTATGCTTCATCACCCATTATCTGAGTTTAGTAAAACTCCCACAATAAATGCAGCCTGGTTATCAAGATTAAAAAAATTAAATAAATAAATCTGGTGCTGTTTTTTGCACCCAGCACATGTTAAAGGACCAGTTCCCCCTACTCCCTTTGTTTACCCTCTTTCCCCCCCCCCCCCATTTTTTTTACATGGGTAGGAAGCAGATGGCCCCCTGTGTACCCGAGCTGTGTTAATTTATGCTCCGTTGACCCTTGGTAGTATTCTGCTCTATTCTGCCAGTAGAGCGTCCTCCATGGGAAACAACATGGTGTTTCAATCTCCCACCATCTCCCATGCTAGCCAATAGAAAACCGTCACGGATGGCCCATGGGCCTGTCTGACGTGGGAATTTAAATACAAGGAAGTAAATGGTGGCACCTTTTCCTGTATGTTTCTCAGGAAGCAAGGGGTCCCCAGACCTCGAAATCAACAGGGCACTTGGGCCCTCCTGCTTCCAGCCCATGAAAAAAAGAGGGGAACAAGCTTGGAATGCTTCTTTAATAAATCACCCCCAGAAATATCACTCAACTTAAACCCAAGGATATTATAGCATCTAAACTCTCCCGTGCCATCCCCTAGGTGAAAATACAGCTACAGTAGGTAAATAATCAAAAGGAACCTTTGGCTGGGACTCAACAGAATGAGTTATCCGTAGTGATTTCAAAAGGCATGTTAGAGAGAGAGAGATATCTCTGTAATTTAGTCTACCTGCTTCGTGTTCCCCTGGCGGATCTCGGCGGTTTCATTTAATAAAATAATAATGCAATATTTTACCTACAGCATGTGTAACCTTCTCAGATATTACAATAAACAACGGCCTTTTACAAGCGGAGCAGCCAATGAGGCTGGTAACAGTTGTCTGGTTTTATTGCGCTGTTATATTAAAAAAAGAATGAAGATGAAACTCATCCCATAACTCCACTTAATTCCACCTCTGCCAGGGAATACTTCTGAACAATCGTGTCTTGGGAGAAACCGCAGAAGCAGGAGGAGGGGGTGAGATCAATAGAAAGCAGCTGTTGTATCAAAAACTGGGGTAACTTCTAGTGCTACTAATTGATTCTCTTTGTTCCTCTGATATTGCTACTGGCTGAGATTGCTTTAAATGCTCACCTTAATATTTCACCTTCAACAAAGTTCCCAAGTGTCTTTTACCTCCGAGTGCATATATATGTGTATCATATATTGAGTGGTTGTTATATGGAGCAGGTACACGCACATACAATATCGTTCTGCTTAATTATGTGTATGATATAATACTCACAATAATGTGTTATTTATTGTGTGTGTGTGTATATATATATATATATATATATATATATATATATATTGTGACAGAAACCAGGGGTTGGTAATAAACTCCATATACAGGGCTCCCAGGATACTGAACAGTTTCTGTCCTGTCTAAGCTGAACAGGGCAGCCTCGTAGTACAGGCACTCCATTCCACAGTTTGTCTGCTGCCTGTTTTCTGTCACCTGTCATGCTGATTAGAGTTCAGGTATATAAGACCTGTTTCCTGTTTCCTCTGGGCCCCGCCCAAGAGCCTGGGAGGCTGCTGAACTGCAGAGGGGTGAGAAAGCCTCTTTCCCAAATCGCTTCAATCATTCTGTTAGTTTGTCTAAAGACTGCAAAGGTACTTATTTTGTTGGTGGAAGTGGACAAGCCACTTCCAACTCTGAGTCAGGGACATCTAAGTTTTAAGTTATCGCTCAGACGAGCAGCTTTTTGTTTGGCTTTGTTTTCTGTTTACACTGTAGCAGTCCCAGTGCCTGGGACTGAATAAACCAGGCATAGCCTGTTTAAAGGAACAGTACGTGACGTCTCATCATTTAACCTACCCTAAAAGACCGTGTTCTAACAGTCCCGGACAGACGGCGGAGCCCCGGAGTAAGCCGTTTGTCACATATGGTGGAGAATGCGGGCAGAGCACTAGGGGGTCTGCGGGTTGAAGAACTTTGAAGAAAAAAAAAAAAAAAGTTTTTTTCATCCTCTGCAAACAAGATGGAAGACGTGGTGGGTGCGCTGGTACGCAATGTCGCTGCCCAGAAAGACGCGAATGAAACCCAGCAACAGCTATTAATAGCCCAGCAAGAAACTAATGCAAACCAGCAGCAGACGAATGCAGCCCAGCAACAGCTGCTAATAGCCCAGCAAGAGATTAATGCCAACCAGCAACAGGCGAATGCAAACCAGCAACAGACGAATGCAAACCAGCAACAGACGAATGAAGCCCTGCAAAACGCGAATGCACACCAGCAAGAGACAAACCGCTTGCTGAGAGAGGAGCAACAGCGGTTCGCTCAGGGCTTACAGCAGGAACTCGAGATCCTGAGGGGGACTATCCGTAACCTTCCACTGGCAGCGGCAGCCCCAGTTCCGAAAATGACCAGGGCAAGCCACTACCTTCAGAAGATGGGACCCTTGGATGATGTGGAAGCCTATCTTCTCACGTTTGAACGCACGGCACAGAGAGAGGGATGGCCAGAAGCTGAGTGGGCTGGTCTAATCGCACCCTTCCTAAGCGGCGAACCCCAGAAGGCTTACTTTGATCTAGAGCCAGCCGAAGCTAACGTCTATGCAAAGTTGAAGTTCGAGATCCTCGCCCGCCTTGGCGTAACCACGGCTGTTCGTGCCCAAAGGTTTCACGCATGGTCCTTCACGATGGATAAAGCCACCCGAAGCCAGATGTATGACCTCATCCACCTCGCCCGGAAGTGGCTACAACCCGAGATCAACTCAGCAAGCCACATCGTGGAACGGTTGGTCATGGACCAGTTCTTGAGGAAACTTCCCTCTGCCTTACGTCGTTGGGTCAGTCGGAGTGACCCCCACAATGCGGATGAGCTTGTGGCCCTTGTAGAAAGGTACAGTGCAGCAGAAGAGCACCCGCAACCCACAGTCGTGGAGCAACCCCACTACCCGAGGTTCCAGGACTCTTCCAGAGACGGTAAAAGGGTACCGGGGTTAAGGGGCGCTGAAGAGCGGCGACCACCTTCACGCCGCTCCAGCAACAGTGGTTCGCACACTAAGGGCAATAGCCAACATGGGGAGCCGGGAAAAGGCTCTAAGTGGGACACAGACTATGTACCTAAATGTGTAAATTGTCATGAGAGGGGCCACACAGCAAAAATCTGCCCACTAAATGATGAGCCCATGCAATGCAACAGCGTGGAACCTTATTCGCTGTTGTCCCAATGTATGGGCCCTAGCCCAGAGGACCCCTTGAATAACCATCTGTGGGCATTTGTAAAGGTTAATGGTAAGAGGGTTCGGGCACTTCTTGACTCTGGGAGCATGGTCACACTAGTGTCCGAATACCTATTGCCCATTAAGAAGAAACAGGTAAACAGTTCACAAAGAGTGGCAATTTGTTGTATACATGGGGATAATCATGAATATTCCACTGTTGATGTTTTTTTTTAAACAGAATTTGGTTCTTTAGATTTCAAGGTGGGTATTGTACCCAAACTGGCACATGATGTGTTAATAGGGACCGACTTTCCCCATTTTCTAAAAATGTGGTCCCCAGCTCAGAATAGCGCCCAGAGTTCAATAGCGGACCATAACGAAGTGTTAGAAGAAACAAATCCTTTCCCTTTTTCAGAAATGGATGTTGACGAGGGCCCAAATAAGAAGGGGGAAAAGGAGGAGTGCTGTGAAATTCCCTTCCCCATCACTACTTTGGTAGGGAATACCCCAAATCAAGATGTTGATCAGGCACTTACCACCCCAGTACAGGATAAGACCCTCGCTGACCTAGAGGTCAGTCCTGGGAGTTTTAAGAAGGCCCAGTGGGAGGACCCCACATTAGCGGTAGCAAGGGGAAATATACGGGACCAGAATAGTACTCATGGCCAACCAGATAGGTCACTTGCTTACCCCTACTTCGAGGTAGAGAACGACCTAGTATATCGGGTTGATAAAAGAAAATCAGTTACAACTAAACAATTGTTGGTACCACGGACATTCCGTAACGTAGTATTACACCTCGCACATAGTCATCCATTGGGGGGACACCTAGGGGTGGAAAAGACAAAAGAAAAGGTTCTCCGAAGCTTTTATTGGCCTGGGGTTCTGGCAGAAATTACAAACTATTGTTCCTCATGCCCAGAATGTCAGATCACCGCCCCGTTCAAAGCATACCGCAGCCCATTGGTACCCCTTCCCATAATAGAGGTACCATTTGACCGGATTGCTATGGATCTAGTAGGACCCCTAATAAAGTCTGCTAGGGGACATCAGCATATATTGGTAATATTAGATTATGCTACCCGATATCCGGAGGCAGTTCCCCTACGTAGCACCTCTGCTAAAAACATAGCAAAAGAGTTAGTACTTCTGTTTTCCCGGGTCGGAATTCCTAAAGAGATCTTATCTGACCAGGGAACACCATTTATGTCCCAAGTAACAAAAGAGCTATGTAAACTCCTAAAAATCAAGCATCTCAGAACCTCAGTCTATCATCCACAAACAGATGGTTTAGTGGAAAGGTTCAATAAAACCTTAAAGAGCATGTTACGCCGGGCGGTCGATAAGGATGGGAAAAACTGGGACTGTTTGTTACCATACCTGTTATTTGCCATTAGGGAAGTTCCCCAGTCATCCACAGGCTTCTCCCCGTTTGAACTATTGTATGGCCGACATCCAAGGGGCTTACTGGATATAGCCAAAGAAACTTGGGAACACGAGGTTACCCCTTACAGAAGTGTAATAGAGCATGTTGCCCAGATGCAGGACCGCATTGCTGCAGTCCTACCCATAGTGAGGGAACACATGGAGAAAGCTCAAGAAGCACAAAGGAATACGTATAATAAGGGTGCTAGGGTCAGAATTTTTTTTCCAGGTGATAGGGTACTAGTTCTGGTTCCCACCGTGGAGAGTAAATTCCTTGCTAAATGGCATGGGCCATATGAGGTCTTGGAAAGAGTGGGAGAAGTAAATTATAGGGTAAGGCAGCCAGGTAGGAGGAAACCTGAGCAAATTTACCATATAAACCTACTCAAGCCCTGGAAAGATAGAGAGGTCTTGTTAACCCTAGTACCCCCAGGTCCGTCAGAGAATCAAGAAACTGACCCAGAGGTTAGCATAGCTGAAACACTGTCCGTGCATCAGAAACGAGAGGTCCAGAGTTTAGTGAGAAGGAACAAAGAAATCTTCTCTACACAGCCAGGTAAAACTAACGTAATTAAACATGACATAGTCTCTGAACCGGGGGTCCGAGTTAACCTTAAACCGTACCGAATCCCAGAGGCCAAGAGAGAGGCTATAAGTTTAGAGGTTAAAAAAATGCTAAAACTAGGCGTAATTGAGGAATCCCAAAGTGGGTGGAACAGCCCTATAGTTTTAGTCCCAAAGCCAGACGGTACAACAAGGTTTTGTAATGACTACCGGAAACTAAATGCGGTGTCAAAATTTGATACTTATCCTATGCCCAGGGTGGATGAACTTGTAGAGAGACTGGGCAAAGCCCGATATCTCACAACCCTAGACCTAACAAAAGGGTACTGGCAGGTTCCCCTCACAGAAAGGGCAAAAGAAAAAACAGCCTTCTCAACCCCAGACGGCCTCTTTCAATATAAGGTGCTGCCTTTAGGCTTACATGGAGCTCCCGCCACATTCCAAAGAATGATGGATAAAATTTTAAAACCACATGTTCGGTAGGCTGCCGCCTACCTGGATGATGTGGTAATCCATAGTGAAGATTGGCAGTCCCACCTTCCAAAGGTCCAAGCTGTGCTCGACGCAGTTCGGTCTGCTGGACTAACTGCTAACCCCGCTAAATGCACTATTGGTCTGGAGGAGGCCAAGTATCTGGGGTATTCTATTGGTAGAGGGTTACTCAAACCACAAACACTCAAAGTAGAGGCGATACAAAATTGGCCAAGGCCAGTCACAAAAAAACAAGTAAGGACCTTTTTGGGGTTAATTGGCTACTATAGGAGGTTTATTCCCAATTTTGCAACTAAGGCAACCCCACTAACCGACCTCACAAAAGCAAGAGGACCGCTAATGGTAAAGTGGTCCCCCGAAGCCGAACAGGCCTTTAGAAGCCTGAAAGAAGCTCTCTGTGCCCAACCAGTGTTGGTCACACCTGACTTCTCCAAAGAGTTCGTAGTCCAAACCGACGCATCTGAGGTAGGGCTGGGGGCGGTACTCTCCCAGGAGTCTCAAGGGGAGGAGCACCCCATCCTTTATTTAAGTAGGAAACTAAATCCCCAGGAGAAAAATTACTCCATAGTCGAGAAAGAGTGTCTCGCAATAAAGTGGGCTGTAGAGACACTCAAGTATTATCTGTTGGGGAGAAAGTTCCGATTGGTCACAGATCATGCACCCCTTACCTGGATGTGTCAAAATAGGGAGAAGAACGCTAGGGTGACCAGGTGGTTCCTAAGCCTACAGCCCTTTAAATTTTCTGTGGAACACAGGTCGGGGCACAAACATGGCAATGCCGACGGGTTGTCAAGGATGCACTCCCTAATATCCATGGTCGCTCACCCCTCGAGGTCTGAGCTGGGGGGGAGGATATGTGACAGAAACCAGGGGTTGGTAATAAACTCCATATACAGGGCTCCCAGGATACTGAACAGTTTCTGTCCTGTCTAAGCTGAACAGGGCAGCCTCGTAGTACAGGCACTCCATTCCACAGTTTGTCTGCTGCCTGTTTTCTGTCACCTGTCATGCTGATTAGAGTTCAGGTATATAAGACCTGTTTCCTGTTTCCTCTGGGCCCCGCCCAAGAGCCTGGGAGGCTGCTGAACTGCAGAGGGGTGAGAAAGCCTCTTTCCCAAATCGCTTCAATCATTCTGTTAGTTTGTCTAAAGACTGCAAAGGTACTTATTTTGTTGGTGGAAGTGGACAAGCCACTTCCAACTCTGAGTCAGGGACATCTAAGTTTTAAGTTATCGCTCAGACGAGCAGCTTTTTGTTTGGCTTTGTTTTCTGTTTACACTGTAGCAGTCCCAGTGCCTGGGACTGAATAAACCAGGCATAGCCTGTTTAAAGGAACAGTACGTGACGTCTCATCATTTAACCTACCCTAAAAGACCGTGTTCTAACAGTCCCGGACAGACGGCGGAGCCCCGGAGTAAGCCGTTTGTCACAATATATATATATATATATGAAAAAAGTCAATATATTTCCCCTTTTTTTTATATAGGAGTGCCTGTCCCTTTTCTGTATCTTTTTGGAGAGTATGCACCCTCCCTTTACCGTTATTTTTAATTTTGTTATATACAGCATGCTCCTGACTAAGTGATTTGCATCACGGAATGCGTAGGGTGGTCTTGAGCCTATTACAAGTTCTGTGGACATTTGAGAGCAGTGAAGCCGATCTCCTGTAGCCTTTCCCCCTTTCAATATTGCTTGGGGAGGTGGTTTGGCTACACGCCGCAACTGCAGCTAGTGATTGGGACCTTCAGCGCCGGTGCGCACGCGAGTGACATCACCTGGATGCAACGTGACCAGCGGGTCTGCAAACGGAGCAACAGGCTGGCGTGACGGCGGCGTCCAAGCCCTGAGAGCACATTGTGGAGCCTCCAGACTCGGATACAGCACGGAGGGAGAGACAAAATTGCCATAACGCCATTTGTTGAGTGCCCTGTCGTGAGTAGGATTCCAATTTTAATCACTGGATGGGATCTCCACAGTTCATGTTCCTTATGTCCTTTTTAGACATTTGATTTGTCTTTGTATAGGTTTTTAGTAATAAATAGTACTATTTTTTCAGTCATTCTATGTATGTTAATGTGTGGATGTATTTGTTGTGATCCATTTTAGTTTATTTGTTTTGTACCAGGGTTGCACTATGATATTTTTCTTTGTTTATCTCCACATGTTATGAGACATCTATCAAGAATCATCAGATATTAATTGGACACTAAGGACTGGTCAAACCATTGATTTGTGATCACTTTAGGTGTTGTTTGGTAAATCTATGCGCCAGTCATTTTGTGTTTTTATTAACCTAACTGAGTTACAAAGTTATATATTTAAAAAGAGACAGAACAAAGTGAATAATAAAAGAAAACAGCATTAAAAAAGCACAAGATCTCAGGGTGTTCAAACCACAATGTATACTGGTTCTAGTAGTGAGACCTAATACATAGTGGTAATTTAAGCAAAAGGTAAAGCATTGAATGAAGCCTGTATATTTATATTTGCAGAACAAAAGACTCTGGATTTAGAGCTTGTTTGACAATGCAGATTGAAAGTTAAAAATGCATTAAATTACAGGTTGGCTTCTTCGGAGGTGCAGTCACCCTGAAATAAACCCTATCTGCTTAAATAGATAGGTACATAGAAGGGATTTAATGCCCACTGTACTATCTATATAAATGAGATTGCACAGATCTGGTTTAATAAGATGAAAATGTATAACATCCAGATAGTACCAAGAATATTCATCTACAAATAATAAAAGTGCTTGCCTGTTGAACCGCAGTTATAACTGTGTAATCCCTAGAGCAGCAGAGGTGGCACCCATTTTCTTCTAACCCAGGAAAGCGAGGTAGCCCATGTTCTGTTAATCTTTTATTTAATCTCGCCTGGCTTCAGTAACTCATAGTCCTCAGTACATATTATTACTTTGTGCTTGAAGTTACAATCAACAAAATAGATATCCCTGGGAGGTGTGCTGTTCTAGCTGTCAGCTGGTTTAGCTCACACTGCTAGAGCTGTGGCCTAGAAAAGCAGTGGTTGTGAGTTCTAGTCCTGTTGGGATTTACACCATTCCAATCATTAGGTTAGTACCTTAGGCTTATCAATGCTATATATTTGCTATGGAAATGTCACGGATGCTCACTACAACCAGGACTGGACCGCGGAGCTGAGGTGGGGAAGATATATAACCACCCCCCTAAGCCATGGGGATGGGTCCGGATTGGAGAGCCGTGGACGTGTAGCCGGGTCAGTAAGTAGAGGGTACTTGCCTATGGTTCGGGGTTGGAGAGTGTAGGATGGTCAAGGTCCATAAGCTGTGGTCGTGGAGTAGAGAGTGTAGAATGGTCGAGGTCCGTAAACCATGGTCGTGGAGTAGAGAGAGTAGAAGTCCGATAAACAAGCTGTGGTCCAGGGAAAAGAAGAAGAGACAGGTCAGACACAAGCAGGGTCACAACAGGGATATGGATACCAACAGAGACAGGTACTCATGCTAAAAATGAGCACGGTGCATAGAAGGGTCTATGCTCAGCAACCACCAGAGGGCAGAATGAACCTAAACATAGGAGAGAACTAATGAGGGAGAAGGGAGGAGTAGTGGTCAGATGTATGTGGAACGGTAATAGGCTGAGGCTGGGTGTGGCTCAGGTGTAGCCCACCTGAGGTTAGTGCAGGTATTGGTTTTATGGATAAGTGGTCAGAGGTTACGGTGCGGCGCGCTGAGATGCACGTGCAGACGGGACCCCCTGCGCACTCCCGGCGGGTGGGGGCGACGCGCCGACAAAGCGCGAGGCAGCAGGGGAGCCGAAGACACGGCCACATAGGCCGTTGCGGCAGGACGTGGGTGCAGGTGAGCGGTGAAATGCAGTGCACGGAGGTGCCCGTGGTGAGGCCCTGACAGGAAATCCTTATAGGAAGTGTGGGACTCATTTAAATATACTTTGCATAGCCATTAGCATTTCTCCCAGTCAGATATCTCAAGTGCGCTCCTTTTCCAGCACAAGCATGTCTCCCTAATTTATTTGGAGGGCGTTTGATGTGATACATATACAACTGGAGACACATTCGAGTGTGGGGTTGTGTGTTAATTTTTTAACAATCGGGCAACTGATTTATCTGTGTTCAAATTCTTCAAAATCAATTGTATTCAATGTATTCCCTAGATCGGTGATCCCCAACTCCAGTCTTCAAGTACAACTAACAGTGCAGGTTTTAAGGATACCTCTGCTTGATCACAGGTGGGTCAGTCAAAATAATTGGGCCACCTGTGCTAATGAGAGGATAGCTTTAAAACCTGCACTATTAGTGGTACTTGAGGACTGGAATTGAGAATCACTGCCCTAGATGTAGGTACATCTAGTTTTCCGAGTTGGTTGGTCTGTAGTAGTAATTATATTGGGGCAGGTACTAAGGTGAACGCACATCAGAGTGATCGGTTCATGAAGGAATCTCACATACCCATCCATGACGTGTAGTGCCCAGTACCCGCTCCTCATGCCGAGGCACGCTATTCTAATAAAGCAATCATTAATGCTTAAGTTGTGTCAATTAGAATTCTTACAGCCTTTTTGTTTTGTTTTATTCCCCGTGCAATGGGTACTTCGTAGCGATATACTGATAGATCTCAGACAGAGTTGCCCTCTTATCTGTACTGTCTTGAATGGCACAATATATCAAATAAACATAACTGCAGGCAGGTCATGTCTCGCATTTAGTAAGTGCCATGTTCAAACAGGCCGAGACAAATTTGCTTAATGCATAGTGTTTTCAGTAGTGTGATACTGTAGTAGTACAGTACTTCTGATGAAAAGTACAAGGATATTAAACAAAGAAAGGCAGTGTTTAAGGCGAGACATTTCTACATTGTATCTTGTATTGAAACACGTGTGATGTTCCAGGCATACAAGGGCACAGATACTGTACAATGCCATCTGCCGTACTGTGCGCAATAAATCAATTCTACAGTACATCGGGTATATTTTTGGCCTCCGAATTGTGCCAATGTTGCTTTTGTACATACTGTAAGGGTATGTGGGGGACATATACTGTATTAAAGCACTTTTGGAACTAAACTGATCCTAAAAGCATCACATTAAAGAACAGATGTAGCCAGACTTACTTTTCTCTGTGCCGCAAAACACAAAGTGTAAATCCTCGGCATTTAATTGCAATTTTTGGTTCCCGTGCGGCACCATACGGCACACTACTGAAAACACTATGGATTAATCAAATTTGTCTGTTTGAACATGGCACTTACTAAATGCGAGACATGACCTGCCTGCAGTTATGTTTATTTGATATATTCTGCCATTCAAGACAGTACAGATAAGAGGGCAACTCTGTCTGAGATCTATCGGTATATCGCTACAAAGTACCCATTGCACGGGGAATAAAACAAAAAGGCTGTAAGAATTCTAATTGACACAACTTAAGCATTAATGATGGCTTTATTAGAATAGTGCACCTCGGCATGAGGGGCGGGTACTGGACCCTACACGTCATGGATGGTTATGTGCGATTCCTTTACCAATCACTCTGATGTGCGTTCACCTTAGTACCTGCCCCAATATAATTACTACTACAGACCAACCAACTCGGAAAACTAGATGTACCTACATCTAGGGCAGTGATTCTCAACTCCAGTCCTCAAGTACCACTAATAGTGCAGGTTTTAAAGCTATCCTCTCATTAGCACAGGTAGCCCAATTATTTTGACTGCTCCATCTGTGATCAAGCAGAGGTATCCTTAAAACCTGCACTGTTAGTTGTACTTGAGAACTGGAGTTGGGAATCACCGATCTAGGGAATACATTGAATACAATTGATTTTGAAGAATCTGAACACAGATAAATCAGTTGCCCGATTGTTAAAAAATGAACCCTCCCCCCACCACACTCGAATGTGTCTCCAGTTGTATATGTATCACCTCAAATGCCCTCCAAATAAATTAGGGAAACATGCTGGTGCTGGAAAAGGAGCGTACTGAGATACCTGACTGGGAGATATGCTAATGGCTATGCAAAGTATATTTAAATGAGTCCGAAAAGGATTTCCATAGCAAATATATAGCATTGATAAGCCTAAGATACCAACCTAATGACTGTAATGGTTTCAGTCTCACCGGGACTAGAACCAACAACCACTACTTTTCTAGGCCACAGCTCTAGCAGTGTGAGCTAAACCAGATAATTGCTACCTGTGTTCAATGTCTACTAACAGCATACCTCCAAGGAATATCTATGTTATTGATTGTAAACATGGAAGCACAATCTATCATATACAGTATCTATCTCTGTATATTTATCATCTGTCTATCTCTGTCTGTCTATCTCTGTCTATCTACCGTAACTATCGTCTATCGATCTGTCGGTCTACCTTAATCAATCTAGCTATTATCTATCTAGCTATTTTCCATCTATTTCTCATCAAACTATCCCTATCTATCTCTATCCATCTAGCTATTATCTAACAATCTATAATCTTTTTACAATATCTATTTCTATCTATTTAGCAATTATCTATCCATCTCTATTAATCTAGCTTTTATCTATCATCTGTCTCTCTACCTCTATAACTAGTGATGGGCATTTGAGGAGACATATATATATATATATATATATAACTGGTGACACTACTCAATTGATAGTCTCTCTCAAAAAAAAATCCAAATGGCGTATTAGCCTTTTTGAGACTGATCCAAAGACTAAAGGAACTGCCGATCAGAGGCTGAACCAAATCCCCCCCCAAAAAGTGCCTATCGCTATCTAGAACATGTAAAAGAGTGTGATTTTAATACAAAGCTTTAATTTTAGACTGAGTTTCTTTAGCAGTGATGTGTCCCCAGTGTTAGAAGTATCTCTGCTGCCGACTCATTTATCTTTATGTATCTTCCTGTCATTTGGTGAGAGCTGAATATTGTGACGGGAGGGGGTAACCAGGCTATATAATAAAGGTCAAGTCTGTTTGGTTACCCCTGCTCCGTGTATAAGGGTCAAAGAGAGTTAGTTCTTGGACCCAGTAACATTGTATTATTGCATTATACTTTGTGTTATAAAAACCCTTTCCTGTGTTTTTCCAATCAAGCAGGGATTGCTTGTGTATGAGTTTCAAGGGAGTTTTGCGGAGGAACCTTTTTCATAATGTGTTTAGGAGGTTGGGGTCAGAGTTACTGGCTCCCCAATAAATGGGTCCGGGAATCATGCTTGATTTTCGGATACATGTAGGCACATTGTCCCGACAATACCTCCCCTTGAAAACTTAACCGCGACTCATCACTAGGCTGTCCTGCTTTAGCATAACTTGGAAAGGAGAATGAGGCAAAGAGATCACTATGTATTCCTTTAGCTGAGGGAATCCCTGGGTTAAGGGGAGTACCCCAGCTAGGGCCAAGGTGACTCACAAACAATATATGGTTTGTGGGTACCCAAGCATACATACGGTTGGGGGACTCTGAGAGTCTAAATTGAGTCAAAGGGAAAGTGTGTGGGGTAATAAGGCAGACAGAAATAAAGATACATTTTTGTCTTTTCTGTTCCCTGTACCCCAGAGACTCCAAACTTTAGGAGTCTAAGTCCTAGGTGGGGTTTTGGGGTGAAAAGCAAGTCATTTTGATTGCAGGAGGTCTGGGGACAAAGTTACTGGTGGCCCTATAATTCTCCCCCCCCCCCCCGGCTTACTCACAGTATTTTCAGGTAACCGGGATGAGTTGCAATGGGGCCATACAGTGTCTCCCAGACCCCTAGTTTTCAACCCCAAGATCCTCACTTAAAGTTCCACATAGCTGAAGGGGTTCCCCGATTAAAATGTATTTTTAATATGTTTCAACATTCTGAACCCATGTCCAAACAGGCAGCCCATGCAAACCCATAGGCGCCAGAATGTCTGCTGGAAATCAGAGTTCAAAGCAGCCAGAGGATGTGCTGTGAACAGCATTTGGTTAGCGAGGAAAGGCGGAGTACTAGGTCCGGAGATCAATGGCAGTCCTCCGGGATGTCACTTCTTCTGCCAGACCTATGGGTGCCTGCCCAGAGGGTGGCATTGGGATAGCTGGGGGGAGATGTGGCAGGCTTGCGCATGTCCCATGGCTATTTTGAATTTCCCACTGACCCAGCTTTTCTACCCAGCTTGGCTCTGATTGGCTGCTTGAGAAAGTTCCCACGCGCTGATTGGTTCATGAGTTTTGCCTCTATGTTTCAGATAGAGCAGGGAAAGCTATAAGAAGCTATGAGACAATCAGATTGGGTGTTCCCCTTGAGTCAGAGCCGAAAGAGCGCGGGCAGGCTTTTCAAAGTTGCTTTGTTCGAAATAGTAAGGCAACCGGCTTTGATTTCAAGCCTTCCCAGCAGAAACTACGTCCCGCCTTTTGCGCCCTAGTTCTCAGAAACGAACGTAGTGGTCGCAATTGGGATTTCATGCCGATTTGAGTTCCAGGAGATTCATGCTGACTCGCGGTCAGGAGGGACCAAGTTCTCAGAAGAGAACGTAACGGTGGCGGATGGGATTTCATGTTGATTTGAGTTCCAAGAGATTCCGGGCTAAGTCCTGGTCAGGGTAAAACTCTTCCATAGAGTTCCCTGCACTTAGGAAAGTCGAGTTTTCGACCTCAGACCCCCAGTAAGTGTGTCTTTTCGTCTGTATTTTGTGTTTCACTGTGTGTATGCGAATTTATGCCGAATAAATTACAATTTATTTCTCTACCTTGTTTTGCTCAATGAGTGATCCTGGCAAAAAGGTGTAAATAACCTGGTCTCCCATGACAAATATGACATCACACTGATATCTATGAAACCGGGAACTTCCTGTACCATAAGTGATATCACCAAAGTGTCAACATAAAGACTTCCTGTTCTTTTTTTATATAAAAAAAAATTTATGTAAAAAAACAATAAAAATTTATTTTTTAGAACAAAGAGGACTTTGGCTGTATACATTTCAAATGTCCTTTCATATCCACTAGAAATTGGCAAATTCGAGTCACGTTTTTTTTCTGCGTCTTTGAAAACATCAGAAAAATCTCAAATTTTCTGATTTTTTCCATTTTGTTTATTTATAATTAAAAAACAAAAAAAACCAAGTGGCAACTTTTTTTTTAACTTAAACATATTCACGAATATTGTAATATGCGAAAAAGCTATTTTTGCAGCAAAGTTTATAATCTTCACCCTCTCTCTACTTTCATTCTGCTCGTGTATATACAGTTGAAGCAGGACATTGCGTCTCCTGCACCGGATCAAGCTAAGTGACTGCGGTCGTCCTGGTGCCGGAGGATTATTACTGAGCTAATCCGAAAGCATGGACCCCCGGCAGTGCGACCATGGCAGGTGCAGTCTCCATAGTCATGGCTTTTAGCTTTTTAAGCCTCGTTACATCTGTAGGAATGTGCAACACACCCAGCTGTATCTCAGCAAGGTCATGATGTCAAAGTGAAGAACATTTTTCTGCAAGACACTGCAACATTTTCTGCTATCTTTTTTTAACCCCTTACATTACAAAATTTAATTCTACCTATATCTATCTACATATGTAATATGTAATATCTCATATATATATATGAGAGAGAGAGAGAAGGCACACTCCTGGTGTATTAAAGTACAGTATAACAATTTAATAGGACTGGACAGGTATAAAAATGCTCACTCTCAAGCGACGCTAGGAAACAGGCAGTTTTTGAGACAATCTCAAGACACACAAATGGCACCCTACGCATTTCATCACAACGACTCCCCTGAGCCATTTGTGGTTTTAATTGCCACATCACTGAGCGTTAGCTGTGAGACAGAGCGGAGAAAGCAGAGGTTACGAGCAGCAAGTACCAGCGTGTACCATCGCTAGCCGGGACATTTTGTTGAGGAATTTCTGTTGCCGGAGGAGCCGAATTGGAGGCGACACAGTGCAGACATCCCACATCCGGTTGCGGTCAGCATGGAGTGCCGGATAGCAGAGCAGCAACTGTGTGTAGTCCCCTGCTGAGATGGAGCTTGAGATTGTATCAAAAACTCTTTTATGTTTCTCTAGATATCTTTCAAGGAATTGGTGATTCCTGTGTCCAGGTTGCAAAGACTCAGGAGGACTGAATTATTGGGACTGGTTTGTACATGTTTTATTATTTTTCATTTGATTTTTTTATACTTTTTATATTTATTTATTTTTTAGTTTAGCACATGTTTATTGGCTGAGAAATTAATATTTAGGTTTCTCATCCCTCACAGATTTATACCATTGTTATCTTATTTAGACAATTAGGCCCTATTTCCTTTTCTGTGTGTGTTATTATATATATATATATATATAATAACTAAATGCGCAATTAAAACACTTTAATCTCCTTTATTTATATATATATATATATATATATATATATATATATATATATATATATATATATATATATATATATATATATATATAATGTATGTTGGGTGTTAGCCAAAGAAATAGGAGAAAGAAAGTCTGTGACATAATCACAAGGGGGGAGAAATTAAAATGGCAGTGGGACAGACATATCTCAAAAGGAAATGACCATCGTTGGACACAGATAGTACTCAACTGGATTCCAAGGGAAATTAAAACACCAAGACGATGACCAAAAGAAAAATAGGAGAAATCAGAAAATGTGTTGTAACATTGTGGAGAGGAGGCTGCAACCGCAGTAACTGGAAGATCATTGGGGTGGTCTTCATCCAGCAGTGGGTCGTAAAGGGCTGAAGATGATGATGATGATATATCGTATTTCCTCGATTGTAAGACGCCATCGATTGTAAGACACACCATTGATTTAATAACAATTTTCGGGGGGGGAAAAAAACACTACATTAAATGGCTATTTCGGTCATGCGCAGGCATGACAACTCAAATGAAGGCATCTTCAGCCTGTCATAAGGCAACAGCAACCTCCTACTCAGCACTACAGGCAGTACGCTAGGGTTGGCAGCATCGCGTTCTAGGAACGTCATTCGCAATGTAGAAGATCACGGGATTCTGAGTTGACTCGCATTAGCGTCCATATTGGTACAGGAACCATATCCGTATTGTAATGACATCGATTGTAAGACGCATCCCGATTTCAGAAATGGTCAAATGTGAAAGAAAGTGCATCTTGGAATCGAGGAATTACAGTGTGTGTATGTGTGTGTGTGTGTGTATATATATATATGTATATATATATATATATATATATATATATATATGTATATGTATATAATATATATGTATATATATCTCAGAGAAACAGAAAAAAGTGCCCGATCCTCGTGTGATAAAAGATAACAAAAGGTTTAATAAAACAATCATTCAGACAAATTCAAACTCACAAATTTGCCATTATAATAAAGCGTGGTATGAGATGAGACTCATGCGCCAACACAGCTGGAGTGACCACCGTCTGTTTGCTCCGCTGGAACACGTGACCTCTGGGACCTCACTGTCGGTGTTCTGTTGTAAAAAGTCCTCCGGCAACACAGAGATAGCAGCGTTAGAGTTCCTGGTTTGGGGGAGTGCTGTTGCACAAAGAAATTACCAGCAAGAACGGCAGCCTGCACTTCCACTGCTCCTTGGCAAAAATGGCTCTCAATCAGCCACCTAGGTCTCTTCTCACCACGTGACACTACGCGTTTCTTCCGCAACTGGAACAGCACAACAGTGAGTCACACCTAGGCGCTGTCTATATTTCTGCCACTTGTTATATATATATGTCATGGAACAAGAACTACATTTCTGACTCACCCCCTTCTCTCCTTTGCAGCTTCTGCCTGTCAGATCTTATTCTCAGCTGCATGGAGTTTGCACACACATACTATGCCTGTGTACTTGCAACAATGTTGCATTTTTTGCCTCTGGGCATGAAAGCAGTGAGCTGCTACTGCAGCCCCTGTGATCCTCACCAGAATGGGCTAGTCTGCCCCCCCTCCTGTTTGGTCTTGATAGTCTGTCCCAAGGCTATTCCCTTTACCCACATTGCCCCTCACTTCCTTTTCCACCATAACCTCTGGATGAGTGAGTACCTTGCTGTAAACCCCTGTACTGGTACTGTAGGATTATCTTTTTCACCTGCCTTTAACTACCAAGCACCCACAGAGAGACATTATCCCAACACCTACATCTCTACACAAGTTCCTGTTTTTTACCTGCTTTCCACAAATAAAGTAAGAAAAGAAACAGAACTTGTTGTGCTTGGAAAAGAGGGCCGAGTTGACACTATCTGAGCTATATCATCTTACACATGACCCCTGGCTTCCAGAATAGTGAAAAAGATCTCGTGTGCCTTACAGACACTTACAGGAGCTGCTACTCCAGACTCCATGATAAAACAGAGCAGTCTCTGCAAACAAAGAAGCACCAAGTAGCTCAAACTGCACACAGCCTGAAGCCTTAACAGACAAGCAGCAGCTTACACTGCACAGCAGCTTTGCAAACAAACAGTCCTTCTTACATAAAACCTAACTGCCTTTCTCAGTCTGAGTACACCCTCTGCACAGCCCGATAGTGAGGAGCCACCATCTCACCTACCCCTGCGCACGTTCCCACGGCTAGCGCCATCAAGGGCCATGCTACCGGACACCCGCCAGGACACGGGTCAGAGCCACCGGACACCTGTGAGTACAGCTACCCCTACGCTGCATGCTGCAGGACACTGCTCGGCATCATCTGAGACAGACGCCCATCGCTGACAAAGGTAAAAGACCACACGCCACACGCACTGGCTAAAGGCCTACACACACCTAAAGCATGGCAGAACTCAGAGCCTCACCAGACATCACGCAGGAAAGCGATCACTCAGACACAGAGACCGCTGCGCAACTGCAACAGGCGCAGGCAGGCGCAAGGCCCAAATGGACAGTCACACTGACACAAAAGGCCCACGAAAAATATGAGACTGACATTGAAGCACACCGCGCTAAATTAGAGTTGGCCTGGAGCACAACCACACTGGGAATACGCAATGTTACTAGCGTTGGCAACTATGCGCAACAGCTCGAGCAGGCAATAACGCAATTAAGGTCTGATTACTCACGTTATTAAGAACTGTCAGAAGCATACATTACTTACCTGACCAGGACCAACACCAGCGAAAGCCTGCAAGAAAGAGACTTACAAAATGACATTGACCTTACACGTGACAGCCGCGTGCGGACCGCTATCACAGACGCGCAAAGCGTGAGAAAAGAGCTCCTCCTGGAGACCGCGTCGCAGCGCTCCAGCACATCAAGGCACTCATCAAGGTCTGCAAAATCAGCGCAATCCAACGTGTCCAGCGCAAGCGCAAGCGCTACCAAGGCGCGAGCCACTGCAGAGGCCGCACGTGCCAGGGCCGAATACGGTCGGAGAGAGGCATCCGTAAGGACAGAAAGAGCGTGCATAGAAGAGGAGGAGCAGATTTCTGCCAATGCCGCCGCCGCTGCTACCGCCGCCGCTGCCAATGCCGCTGCTACCGCCGCCGCTGCCAATGCCGCTGCTACCGCCGCCGCTGCCAATGCCACCGCTGCCGCTGCGCGTAAAAAGGCCGAATTGGACGCGGATCTAGAAGCTCTAAGCAAAGAGGAGGACGCCGCTGCCGCCATAGCCCAAGCCGAAGTCTTCGAAGCAGCTGCAAGACAGGACGGCGGGGAGCTACCGTACAAACAGATAGCCTCAGAGGATCCAATCCAACGCACTGAAGACTACGTAAGGAGCCTCTTCAGTGTAAACACCAGCGCACCATCTCAACACGGATGGAGTGACTCCACAGACAACGAAGACTTGCTAGGCCCACGAGGAGAAGATGCTGTTCCTTCAATGGTACATGCTGCCTGGGATAGCCACAGCCGCAATAGTGATCCACACGCCAGCGCGCACACGGATGCACCACAACAGGCTCGCAATCCAGGTACACCCACGTGGGAGAAAACAGCCCCTCACACTGGCCAGCAGCCATCACGCATCCACGCCAAGGAAGAGGCGACCGCACAGACCCTCCCAGCAACTACCTCAGAACGGGACAAACACGCTGATGCCTCAGGCCTGACAGACATAGTCAAGTATATGATCCGGCGTGACCTGGTGCAAGCAGGACTCACCAGCTTCGACGACTGCCCTAAGAACTACCGGATGTGGAAGTTCACGTTCAAAGACGCAATCAACAGCTTGGACTTCTCAGCAAGGGAAGAGCTCAACTTGCTATTCAAGTTCCTGGGGAACGAATCCAGAGAGCACGCGAATAGACTGCAGGCGGCCAACGCGCACCAACCCCAAGTAGGTCTTGAACTAGTGTGGGAAAGGCTAGAAGAGTCCTACGGCAGCCCGGAAGCAGTCGAGGATTCGCTCTTCAAAAGAGTCGACAGCTTCCCCAAGATCACAACCAAATACTACTCGAAGTTACGAGAGCTCGGGAACCTGCTGCAAGAACTGGAGTTCGCAAGGAAAGACCATTCCTTAATATGTCTCAACGTCCTAGACTCAGCTCATGGAGTGAGACCCATCCTGGAGAAGCTACCCTTCAACCTCCAAGAAAAGTCGATTTCACAAGGTTCCAAATACAAAAGGGAGAAGCAAGTCGTCTACCCCCCATTCTCAGTTTTCTTGAGCTTCATTCGCGAAGCAGCAAGGACGAGGAACGACCCCAGCTTCATCTTAGGGGTGCAGACTACATCCAGCGCCAGCCACCCGAGGAATGAGAGACCAGTGGCGAGATACGGTAACACTCAAACACCCATCTCGGTCCACAGGACGGACGTGCCTCCCACGACCCAAACTACTCCCGATCAGCCGGTCGCCGGAGACGAGAAACCGAGGGACCCAAACAGGGAATGTCCCATAAACAAGAAGCCACACCCACTTAACAAGTGCTTTGGGTTCAGGATGAAGTCCCTAGAGGAACGCAAGAAGTTACTTGGAGAATTTAGAGTTTGCTTCAGGTGTTGCGGTTCCACGACTCACCTAGCCAGGGACTGTAAAGAAGAGATCAAATGCACAGTGTGCTAAAGCGACAAGTACGTGACATCGTTACACCCAGAGGCGCTGACACTCCACCAACTCAAGAACCCATCCTCCGTAGCGGAGCATGGCGGAGAGGAAGGAGAAGGAGAGTCAACATCCATCACATCTCAGCGCACTGAGGTTTGCGGAAAAGAAGGTGACAAAATATCCTGCTCCAAAATATGCCTTGTCGCAGTACACCCCCAGGGACAACCTGAGAAGGCTATTCGGATGTACGCAACTGATCGCTAGTCAGGTCAGAGTTCTTCGACATGTTTAACATACAAGACGGTGCTTCTCCTTACACTCTCAGAACGTGCGCAGGGCGAATGGAGACCACAGGGAGAAGAGTGAATGGCTACACCATATGCTCAATAGACGGCAAAGTGAACATGCCCCTTCCCACACTCATCGAGTGCAGCCACATGGCCACAAACAGGGACGAGATTCCCACACCAGACATGGCACGCCATTACCCACACCTTAAGGGAATAGCCAAATTCATCCTGCCGGTAGAACAATGCGCCAAGATCTTGCTGCTGCTCGGCAGGGACATCATGAGGGTACATAAAGTCCGTAAACAGCATAACGGACCCCACAACACGCCATACGCCCAAAGACTTGACCTAGGATGGGTGATAGTAGGCAACGCGTGCACCAACAAAAAGCATGGGTAAGACTATGTCGATGCCCGCAGAACGGTAGTAACAGAATGTGGACACACATCTCTCTCTGAACCATGTCTTGGCCATCTCCAAGTGACCGAAGGGCCAAGTGAAGAGGAAAGACAAGGTCATAGCCATGAGGTCAACAAAAACATCCTTGCATCGGGGGGTTGTGACAATGGCCTAGGATGCTTAGCGGTTCAGATAACCAAGGATGACGAGTCGACTCCACTGAAGGAAGAAAGTAACCTCCCAAAGGTGACCGACAAAGGGGTCATCCAAAAGACAATAAACAATCGGATGATCCTCTCGCGAGCAATGCCACGGCTAGGACGTACAGTCGTTCCTCTCCACAGAGTATCCAGCGATAAAGCAGCCAGCTGTCACGGCTGGCATAACCGCAAAAGACTGCGCCCTACAGGTGAAGCCACAGTGTCAAAAGGACTGTTTGTTCACACACGTAAGAGGAGACAGTTGCAGAGACATTTCCCAAAAGGATTTACAAGGACAAAAGAGATTGTTCTTCGTCATGTCCAGGGAGAGAACGACCTCCTGAGGGCAGTCAACAAAGAGACCCAAAAGCGTTTCACCAAATTACGTGGAGATGTTCTCGTGCAAGAGAAAAGCACCGATGACCTACGGTGCACAGCGTTTCAGACAACAAGGGACAACGACAAGCAAACACCATCGAGGGAAGATAGAGGGTTCCCGAGGTTAACAACCAAGGAGCTCTCCAAAGACGGACCAGGCAGTTGGGTGAACCCGCTACCATTCCGTTCACCAAGAAGGCGCTTCCCAAACAATGGAGAACATGCCATCACTAGGTTCACTTCGCACCTCTGCAACCTACAAAGGGAACCAGAGACCAAAAACAACTTTGTGGCCTTCATCCAGAAGATATTCCTTACCAGCCACGCAAAGCCAGCACCTCTAATGCAGGAAGGTGAAGAATGCTGGTACCTCCAATCATCTGGGGCCTACCACCTTCAGGAACCCGATCAAATCCGGGTAGTGTTCAGCCCCAGCACTCAGCTTCAGGGAGTCTCCCTGAACGACGCCCTCTTTACTGGACTAGATTGGACAACCAGTCTTCCAGGAGTGTTGTTCCGCTTCCGCAAGGAGCCAAAAGCCATCTCCTTCTGCCAAATGCCAGGTGATAGAGCGACAGGCTGCCACGACTGGCATACCTACAAGGGGATGCATTCTGTGGGTAAAACTACAGAGACAAAAAGACTGTTCTCTCACAAGGCTAAAAGGAAACAGTGCCAGAGACCTTTACACAAAGACATTGTGGTGCAACCAGCAAACCTGGAGCTGTGCATCCACCCTGCATCCTTTGCCAAAGAACCTTGACCAAGGGACCTTGATACCAGTGATACCGGCCGGTGTCACATCGCTATGTGGACATGGACTCTTGCATTGTTTGAGAATGTGATGTTATCTTTGTTATGCATTGCACATATGTTCCACATAGTCTGTTATATAGTGGTATCTCCAGATACCAGACGGGGAGTGTCATGGAACAAGAACTACATTTCTGACTCACCCCCCTCTCTCCTTTGCAGCTTCTGCCTGTCAAATCTTATTCTCAGCTGCATGGAGTTTGCACACACATACTGTGCCTGTGTAACTTGCAATAATGTTGCATTTCTTGCCTCTGGGCATGAAAGCAGTGAGCTGCTACTGCAGCCCCTGTGATCCTCACCAGAATGGGCTAGTCTGCCCCCCCTCCTGTTTGGTCTAGATAGTCTGTCCCAAGGCTATTCCCTTTACCCACATTGCCCCTCACTTCCTTTTCCACCATAACCTCTGGATGAGTCAGTACCTTGCTGTAAACCCCTGTACTGGTACTGTAGGATTATCTTTTTCACCTGCCTTTAACTACCAAGCACCCACAGAGAGACATTATCCCAACACCTACATCTCTACACAAGTTCCTGTTTTTTCCTGCTTTCCACAAATAAAGTAAGAAAAGAAACAGAACTTGTTGTGCTTGGAAAAGAGGGCCGAGTTGACACTATCTGAGCTATATCATCTTACACATGACCCCTGGCTTCCAAAATAATAAATATATATGTATATAAAATAAATATATATATATATATATGGGGATTTTGTACACACACGTACATAAATACAGTATTTCCATATACTCCACTCCAGCCTCTATAAACTCTTAGAACAGAAATAGACAAGACATTCACACAATACAGTAATTTCCGTGGGATTTGTTGCTAAAACAAACACAGTATTTGTTTACCTACACTAAAAGACTTATTCCATCCTCCCCTCTCTGATTGCCAACCCAGTGTAAAATTAATTTGCTTTTTTTTTTATTTTGTTTTAAGCCGCCAACTGGCCAGCTCTCTAGTCTGCGGTGAAAACACATTTACTTCCTTAAGCACTTTCCACTTGACCTGTTCTTTTCTCTGCTGAGAAAATTGAGGTCATTGGGCCGTCGATATAGGGCTCACGGGGGATTGAGAGGGGGACAGAGAGGGAAAGAGAGAAGAAGAGAGAGGAAAAAGAGTTAGAGGAGAGAGAGAGTGAGGGAGAGAGAGACAAACTGAGAGAGGGAGAGAGGGAGAGAAAGAGAGTGGGAGGGTGAGAGAGGAAGAGAGAGGACAAGAGCGGGAGAGATTTCTTTATTTACTTATACAATGTTTTACCAGGGAGTAATACATTGAGAATTACCTCTCGTTTTCAAGTATGTCCTGGGCATAGAGTTAAGATGACAAATAATACATGGTTACAAATAGATAGTTACATAAGTGAACAGTGTACACAGTATATACAAGACATTGCATGCACAGTTACAAATAATGTATATTATAGGCATATGTAACAGTTACAGACCAGATTAAAATGTGAGACAGCTTTAGTTATGAAAGAACTTAGACTGGGGGTGGCTGTGAGAGTCTCCGGTAGATTGTTCCAGTTTTGGGGTGCACGGTAAGAGAAGGAGGAGCGGCCGGATACTTTGCTGAACCTTGGGACATGAACAGTCTTTTGGAGTCCGATGATAAGTGCTGCATGTGGTAGGGATGAGGAGTATACCAGAGGTGCTCAACTCAAGAGACCTCCCCACACAGGTCAGGGGGGAGGGTGGGGGGGAGAAAGGGGCCCTGTTTTTTCATGTCATATTTTGCAGAGAAATTACTCCAAAAGTTAGAGCAATTACAGGTCTGTCACAGCACATTATTACATTTAACAATCATTTGATCATCTAATCAGTACTTTGGAATTAGTGACGGCGTGATGACCTCATCAAGTACGGAGTTAAAAAAATGTTTTTTAGCGAAGAAGATAAGCGCGTTATAAAGTGCATGAGACAGAGCAACAATCATGGCCCAAAACGGTTCCAAAAAATGTTTCAAGATAAAAGGACGGTTGCTAGGTGGTCTGAAAAACTCATCCGTAAAACAATGTATCGCTCAGCTTGTTCAATGCGTTATCGGACATCAGACAGCGGCGTTCTCGTCTCCGGGCGCGCGTTTCAGCAGGAGGACAATTTTAACACACTATATAGTAATCTTAGAGTTACAGATTAGATTACAGCAGTGTAACACATTTACGAGCTACAAAGTAAAATCTTATTTTTCCTGTTTAAGGAACACGAACCTCCAGCAGTGTACCTGGTACTTGTTGACATAATACAGTGACACAAATGTAGTTATCAGGCGATTGTCTACATTGGGCATCTTCTCTAGTGCTAATCTACATCACAGACCTACAATTGTGCCTCTTCCACTTTACAGGGCACGGGTGTACGCACACAAACCCCTCTTCAGTGTATACACAAACCCCTCCTCAGTGTATACACAAACCCCTCCTCAGTGTATAGAAAGATAGAGGGGAGAAGAGAGAGGGAAAGAGGACGAAATAGGGAGAGGGGACAGAAATAGAGAGCAAAAGAGAGCGTGCCGCGAGAGAGGGAGGAGAATGAAGACAGATTGGGAGGGAGAGAGTGAGAATAAAAAGAGATTGAAAGAGACAGAGAAGTGAGGGGGGAGAGAGGCAGTAATGAAACAGTTGGGTATGTACATTAATACCAGCCCATTTGTTTTGAATGATATATCGTATCTGACAATGCTGTTTCCATACACTTTTTCAAGAACGTCGCAGATTTATTAAATAGCGCTAAGACAGGGTACAATCTAGAATTAGTTAGCTTTGGTGAACTCAGTCCAAAATCATTGTGTGAGCAAATGTCAGTTTTGCGCCTCGTAAAAAGAAGAAATCAATTTACATTTGTTTGTACAGTGCGCATGTATATATAAATATAGCGCCACCAATTTCCGAAGCGCTTTACAGAAATATAATACAGACAGTACAGGGAGACAGGCATAAAATTCACTTTGCAAGGGGGTCGGTAAAATAACGGGAGAGAGCTCCATTTTAACCTCCTGGACACGTCATAATTCAAACGCTTGTATCTCCTGAACGGAGCAACGGATTCCAAAAATAAAAACAGCCCTGGAAAGGGCGAGACGAGGCCTCTCAAATATGTTACTGCTTCATGCATGTGTACGGAGAATTGCATAAATCTAAGCCCTTGTTATCATTTAGAACAGGTGCAGAGCCTAACGCACGCCATAATCGCATAACACTGAAGCCTCACTTACTGCCTGTAGCCTTAACCCCTCCACTGCCAGTTGGAGTCCAATACATTTCTGCCCCCTCTAGCAGTGAAAGGGTTAAAAAAAGAGTTACATGACAGTGTGTGGTTTTCCTAAGGAAATCTGGACAGGTCATTTTGGTCCCAAATGGGACTGCACCTGTTTTACCCTCTAAAACTCATTGGAAAGAAATCTGGCTCCCTGTAGGGTGAAAAGCTAGGCAGCTGCGCTGAAGTCCCACTTGGTGCAATTATCCGTCCATTTAAGCCTCTGGCTCACACTCTATCAGGGACTCCGTCTGGAGAGTGGAATTAATCAGTGAGCTGGAAATAGGAGTCCCAGGAGAAAACAAAAGTAATAAAAAAAAAAAAACACTCAGCTCGGCGGTTACACAGACTTTAGCGAACCTTGATCGAAACGCACAGCGAGCCAAGAGACCACATAGCAGTAATTACACAATGCGAATTAAAGTGCTATTATATACTGTAGCATGATCCATAACAGCAATCCACAGAAGGCCAGAACTAGAGATGTGCGTAACTGTCCCAACTTTTTTTGCACGTTTAAAGAATATCGGATATTTGCATATTCAAATTAGCCATTTTATATATGTAACTAATGGTATTAACCAGGTATCCTAAGTGTATTCACAGTTATCTCTTCTGTGTGTTGTATGAATGAGGATTACATAGACTAGTGCAAGAGAGAGGAATGACACAGTTGAGTAAGTAATACCACTGCTCGTAATAGTAAGAGAGACCCATATTTAGTACAGCACGCATAGATTTATGGAGACATACCTGTTAACACACCTGAGATCTCTCTCCCCTTGCTGGCACCAGCAGCACTGCCAATAGCCCACTCACCTAGTCCCTGTGCTAGAAACTACCCCTCCTATGCCAACAATCCCTGTGGCCTGGGGGCTAGGTGCCCACGCTACTTCCACCCCTATATCCCCCAGACCGAGGCCAACTCCCCCCTTAAGCCAGGTATCACCTCCCGCATGGACAAATACACTTCTGCTAATCCCTCCCCTCCTATACCCCTGCCATAGCCTCACTCTCCCTTGTACCTGAACCTAACAGACTGGGTACCTATCTAGCCACTGCTGCTTCTTCTCTGCTTGCCCCAAACAATCATTGAGCCGAACTGCCTTTACCGTCACCTTCCACTGACCAGCTGAGCATTCTCCCCACTTAGACTCTGTAGTCAAGTGCCCACTTGATCCCTGTCATAGTGCTCCTTGTGCTTACTAAAACCTCAAGGGGGAGGGGATGGGGGGAATGTTGCCAAGGGCCTGACTGTCAAAGACTCGCATCTTGCTTTTTGCCCTGCATACGCCGAACAGCCCCACCCCCCATGCTTTCTTCCTCTCTCAGGGCCCTGCCAGGGATTCTTCTTCCTTGTAGTCTACTGTGACTGTCTTCTTGAGGCCTAATGGGGGCCCTGCCCCTCTTTCCTGCTGGCCCCCTTCCTCCCTTTGTATTTTCTCTTTGTATTTTTCTCCCGTCACCTCCATCGGCCTTCACAGCTCCCTGGCATCTAGGGACCTGTAAAGGGAACTCACTCCCACGGGCCTGTCTCTTTCCACATCACTGCATATGCCAGGGCTCCTTGCATGAGTGTTGGTGGTGTCTGACTCCACTCACTTCCCTCTGATTGCAGGCCTTTTCACTGGTGCAGACCTCCATGACCGCCCACTGGTTCTTGGACTCAGTCGGTTCAGCAGACGAGATTGCCAATGGGGCCTTAGGTCCACATCCTATGTATGTATAGGGACTTTGGGGCGTGTTCCCGATGGAGCGGCAGAACTTAGCCCCTGCCTGACTGGTCTCTCCTTCTTAGATGTCTCACTGATCTCTGGCTGCTGTGCTGAGCTTGGGACCGAACCCATGAGTTCATGCAGTCATCCGTTCCCGTTCCACTCTGCTCTGCAGCTCTGCCAGCATTCTTGTGTGCTCCTCCGCCAGAGGGGCTGATGCCGCCTGAACAACCCTCTTCACCTCCAATGCCGCTCTCCCTATCTTCCTCTTCGGGCCAATCATGTTGTAGCAGCACCAATTCAAAATTGTATTCCTGGAGAGCAGAACGCTGGGGACCACAGCA
The DNA here is from genome assembly GCF_040206685.1 of Ascaphus truei. NCBI lineage: Eukaryota > Metazoa > Chordata > Amphibia > Anura > Ascaphidae > Ascaphus > Ascaphus truei. Next base: position 29,797,081 of record NC_134496.1, read on the forward strand.
AACCGTTTGGGAAGGTGGTCAGATAAAGAGAGAGGTAGGTCACGAGGCAGCTACCCCTTAAGTAACCGAACCCTCCCTCCTCATCCTCCCCCACTCTGGTCAAGATACTTTCCTACTACTGTATATACTCTTTCCGAATATGGTCAGTTTTTTCTTTTAGTTAGCTTGGGCAAACAGTAATACTACATGCAGTACAAACAGTTGCAAAATTCAGTAATGTGTACAAATACTAGATGGAGAAGACTTTTAATGAAGAACTGTGGCTGGCTCACTGCACAACAAAGTCCATTAGGTGAGCAAAGGCCCTCCCCTCTGAGATATCTGAGCGCCATATCTCTCTTTCTTTGTGCTAGACCACTTCCAGGTGAATTTTGTAGCTCTGGTGCAGGAGCGTTGCAATCAGATGGCAGTGCTACAGGAAGGCAGAGGTCATCATCAAGAAATTCCACAGGGCCTTCATTACGTGTGGCATACTTTTCTTGAAGTTGCTTGAAATGAGACACATTCTTGTCATTCTGTAGTTTCTACACTGATCAGTGACCATTGTACCTTTCTTTTATATGACAAGATAAGATTTGGGAGGGCATGGAGTTGACAGCTGAGCTTATTAAAAGGCCAAATTGCTGTACCAGCACCAAATATCCAATGGCAATTGAAGGCTTATTGTTGTGGAGATGATGATCAACATAGCTCCTCATTTTCTCTTTGACGATTGTGTCATTTAGGTGGAAAATTCTCTCTAATCTGAAGTGGCCGTTTGTGCTGTTTAAACTGAAAATCTGTTGGGAGTCCATAGTCCTTAGTATGGGTGATTTTTCTGGCACGGTTGGAGAATTGGGCAGGTTGATAAGTAGGGATGTGATATTTGTGCAGGATCTTTGTTATTCTGTGTTTGTGGGTGACCAAGTCACTAATTCTCATTGTCAACCAGTTGTGATGCCTGTGTGTTCTCTAGACTGGTGCAGGCAGCAGAGTGAGATGCAGGCTTAGGAGTAATCCTAGTGCAACTATATTTCACATAAAATGTGCCGGATCTAGATCTCCCTTCCCCTCCCTTTAAATGAAATAACACAGTCGGCTTCTTTGGAGAAACAAGGCCGCAGCTTTATTAAATTATATAAACAACGAGATGACCTGGTCAGGCATGGCATCAGTGACCTTGAGTCCATGGTATTGCTGCATTTTGTGATACTTGCTGTTGCCGAGGCTGCTGACTAGGATGTATTATTGATAATGTGGAACACTTCCGAACCAAATATCCCCAATGGGTGTGACCCTCGGTGAACTGTTACAATTCAAAAAAGTTGTGTGTGCTGTGCACGCGCATAGTATGTGAAACTTCTTTGTGTGTTGTCAGCAACATATAAAGTAACAATAATATTATTACTGCTTAGAGCATGAGTAAATTTGATTGGCGGGGTCATTTTTATTGGCAACAGTGCAGTGGCAGCAGTACCGGCATCATGGCTGTTGAGTGGGTGGAAGGAGCGGCGGCGGTCAGTGTTGTTGAGCGGGTGGGGGGAGCAGCGCCGGCGGTTGGCACCGCCGCCGCATGTCAGCGGGCATGTGGGGGAGTGCGTCGCCGCCGCATGTCAGCGGGCGTTTGGGGGGAGCGGCAGCCATTAGGAGCATGTGATTTTTAGGGTAGCAGGGTGGGTGGGAGTGGGTGGGAGCATGTCAGTGTTGGGGTCGGGCTGAGCCAGTACACAGCCTGGCCTCAACTGCCAGCACTTACTTCATGGCATCATCCGTTTCATTTTCTGTCTCCACAATGCATTTTTGTCCCATTACGAATGAGGTGCCACTAAAGAAGTTTCACTTCAACAAGTAATTCAATCCCCACCTGGCAAACCAACACTGCCAAGCTGGGACAATTTACACGTTATCAAAATTACACATATTAAAATTTTCCACTTCAATTTCTCATTTTTAAATGTTTGTATATTTATTTGTTATGCAAAAAGAACAAACAACAAAAAGAGGGAGGGAAGGAAGGCGGGATTACTGTACTTCACTGGAATGTCAAATGTTATGAGGCCTTCCCCATGTGATCACAATAAGGTTTTGTCTAAGGACACTCTCCTAATAGAACTTGGAAGGAGGTAGCAGGGCCATCTGGTCCTGCTGCACCAGCCTTAGTGCAGGTGCTTTCTAGATAGCCATCCCAGACATTGTCTGAAGTGACCATTCAGGCTATTATTGGATGAGTATTCTCATTGGCACCAATGGGAATGTTTGCCCGATCATGGCCCAAACAGCCGCTTCAGAGTTTACCGAATCACTCCCAGAACAATCATTGCTAGCTGGCAGTCCTTCTCTGCCCCCAACGGCTCCTCCAGACAGCTATAGTTCTCCCTGACCCTTAATTAGGCAGCCCTGCTAAAATAATCTCAGCCTGTTGCTAGGCAGAAGATCAGCAAGTATAGAGAACTTTAAAGCAACCGTGTGCCAGGAACACTAGCGTTAGTAAGTAAACATGGTGAGCTGAGACATTCCTGAATTGCTCAACAGCCCAAATGGAGCACAGAATCCACGCATTTCAGATTTCAAACTCGCAAACGTTTCCATGCTTATTATTAATAATTAATGAGACATAATTTGGGATTTCCATATGCTTTAGCCCTATTACCCTTTGTGCGGTGTGTCTGCAGCTCTCATTACACAGCAAACACATCTATCTTTTTACTGTGTGTAACAGTTCCCCGAAGAGAGGGTTCTTATATGATTTTCAGGAAAACTGTCACTCTGTTTCAACCCAAATACATGTTCCTTTTCTCTACCTATCTAGCGATCACCACTTTCAGGCTATAATGAGAACTTATTAAAAAGAAATCTGTGTTACGTCTCTTTGCAAAGGCTCCTGGGTTTTGCTCAGTAATTGAAGCTGTCGCATCAGTTTTTCTGTTTCATCCTGTGTTATATTTCCCCGGTGTCGGCACATGAAGATTCCCTGCTTTATATCCTGCGGCAGGATCTAGACACTCAGTCAACTAATTACAGAGAGTATGGTGAGGAGGGGAGCAGATATAGGAAGAGAGAAGCGGTAATGTGCTAACGCTGGTTAAAAATGTCCTCCTATTATTTTCCTCTTGTTAATTGTTTATCAAGTACGCCCTAGTTTCAGGAAGACTTAAAGAAGCGATCTTCACTTGGTCCATCATTTTTGTTTAAATAGTGGGAAGCAGGGGGTCTCCGGAGCTAAACTGCTTTCATTTTAGCTCCAGAAACCCTTCTAACATGTCCCTGCCATTAGTGTTGGAGGGACTGACCCCTTAAACATTTCACTGCCATTAGTAAAATTTGTTTCTAGCAGGAACTGTCCCTTTAAATATTACACTGCCATTCGTACACTTTGATCCGAGGAGGGACTAACCCTTTAAACACTTACCATTAGTACAATTTGTTTCTAGGAGTGTCTGGCCTCTTAAACATGTCACTGCCACTAGTACACTTTGGTCCTAGGGGGGACTAACTCATTAAATATTTCATTGCCATTAGTACAATTTGTTTCTAAGAGACACTGGACCCTTAAACATGTGTAACCCCTCTTTTCCTTCTCCTTAGACTTACTCCTATTCGCTAAGGTGGGGGCCTAAGTCCCACTCTCCGTTATAACAGTACTATCCCCCGTGCTGGTCATGTGGCCCAAAGGTCAGACAAGGGAACAGGACACTAGGCCTTGAATAAGAAAATGTATTTATAGAAACCCCTTATTGCCACAGATATACAGACATAACAGTAATCCTCAATCGGAGGATCATGTACATACTATTACTGTAATTATAAAATGCTGTGCAGTTGTATACTGTACCAATGTCTCTCCCAAGTCCACATGACCCCATGTTATGAGGGCCCATGTGTTTCTGCTGGACAATGTTGGATCTCTTAGTAACTGTGGATGTAACGCATGGCAGGCCTGCTCTTTGTAAAGAGTTCAGTACCCTTGTCTGTAACTGAAGATCCCCTCGTTCATTACTCACAACACCGGTAACCCACTTGGATGTTGATCGTACCAACCTCCAACAGACTGTCTCAACTCTCTCTTTATCTATGGCTGCTTCTGCTTGCATCTCTCTACGCAACGCTCTGCACATTACACCAGGCCTCCTTGCAAGATGGACTGAGCCTGAGTCTCAGCCAGTATATCCAGAGATCACTCAGGCTCTCTGGAGGACTGTTCTCACATGCATTCCCAGTCCCTCTTAATGGCTCTTTACACACCTCCTCTTCCACAGCCTTTCCTATTGGCTGCTTCTATGCCCGTGACAGGGCCTTTCCCCGGTTCAAAAAGGCATCACACATAAAGCCTGTCTGTAGCTGATGCGTCCAGCAGGGAGCTGGTTAATTGTAGCTAGAGTCAGTTTGCCAGTCTCCACCTGGTTCATCAAACAAACTGCATAGTCTCTTGAGTACAGAGCGCCTGTACGGCTATAGGGATCAGAGGAACAAGACCCTGAATTCCAAGACACTGTGGTCACTGGAGGCCATCAGAGAGCACAACCCACGGACACCAACCCAGACCCAGACTAATGTAAAGAGCCCCCGCTTACAGGTACCTCTTTGGACTTTGGGTTCAGAGGTTGGTAAGAGGCCTATCCTGCCAGCCCTGTAGATAGGGAGTGGGAAGTATGAGTTAGCCCTTACAAAGGGATAGGCTGTTTGTTTTGCATGCTGATATAAAGCTGTTCTGTTTAAATCTGCGGGCTACTGTAACTAAAAGCCAACATTTATTTTCCCTTAAATACGTCTCCCTGGTTATAAATCTGCACTTGCCTCCTACAGTCCATATCATATTGAAGAGGAACCTACCAGAGGGCAGTGTGAGTGTATAGCCTACACCATACAAAGGGTTACACATCGCTGCTATTAGTACACTTTAGTCCTAGAAAGGACTGACCCCATAAACATGTCACTGCCATTAGTACATTTTAGTCCTTGAAAGGACTGACCCCTTAAACATGTCACTGCCATCAGTATACATTGGTCCTAGGAGGGACTGACCCTTTAACCATTTGGCTTCCAGACCTTTAGCAGCTAAAGTGTTAAAGAAAGAAAGAATGGAACTTGACAGGCAGTGACAGCGAGCCCCCCCGTAGGTTGACCACAACCCCCCTTCTACCTGCCTCATTCATACCCACCTCGCGTCTACTCTCTGCGTAGCCAGCTGTAAATAATTGTTAGAATGCAAAGTGTTTAGTAGATATTGGGAAAGCCTCCCATTAAAATGAATGGAGTCTGTAAATGGGCACTTTGCTTGTAAATGAGAGTTCTGGATATGAAAGCAGCAGGGTCATCGTTATTAACTTGGGAGCGTAAAAAGAAATGATGTGGTAATGAAAATATATGGCCCTGTACACAGCCAGTGAGGATGTTTTTAAAGGACACACAGAGAGTGTTGCTTTATTAGTTGGGGGCTGTTACGAGTAAGGGGCATACAGTAGGTACTAAGATTGTATTTTTTTATTTTTGTATTCCAACGTTTCAGTGCTAAAAAGTAGCACAAACCTTCATAAAACATGCGTCGTATGTATCAAGACTTCATACTGTACATGACACATAGGCCCGGATTCACCAGCCTCTGTTAAAACTGAGTTAATATCACCACTAGTAAAACAAAATCTGCGTCTTATTACAGCACTTTTATGACTGCAGTCATCAATATTGCGGCAATAATTAATCAGGTGTGATATTTTACCCCTGGTCGTGTTGCGGGAATTAACGCAATGGTTAATAATGTATTTATTACTGCATTGTGATTGTATTACTAATATTTCTACCATACGCTTCTGTAATATCTATTATTATTGCAACCAAGATATATCAATGATGCCTAACCACTACCATGACTCCCCCGGGGACCCAACGACTCTCCCTGGGGGAACTACCCCCATCACCCCCCCAACAAACCTAACCCCCTGACTTATGGTCAATAGCCCAAATAGCCAAATGTGGCTAATACGGCTTTTGGCCATTTAAAACACCCTAAAAAATAAATGTATTAAACCACAAAATGCATTACAAATAATATTTTTTTAAACTTAAAACATAAACTTACTGTATTGATTGTCACTGTGCCTACTTAGGCCCTCTCCCAATGGGGCATTCCTAGCCTGGTGACCTGTAATACTACTTACTTACCTCAGCGTGAATCCTCTAACACTGGGGTAGTCGTGGTCACAGTCCTGGAGCTTGCCATGGTGCTGAAAAAAGCTAAATTTGTGACAACTGTAAAAAAAGAAAAATAAACATTCAAAATAGTCCAAAACCCAATGGGCTATTTGTAATCCAATGACTGCAACGAGGAGTCCTCAACTTGACCAGAAGCTCTCGATTCTCTGTTGCTTGAAGAATCTTCTTTTGTGAGTATTTACAGGGCCCCTATCACAAATCTGGTACGGATGGGCCCTGACCTACCCAAGTCCCATGTGAAGTTCGAAGTAAGTCATAGGCGTTAGCTCATTTTTTTAGTGGGTGATCGGGCCAATGAGCCCCACAGAGAGACCCAGACCGATTAAAACGGAAATAGAAGCCCTCTCCCATTTTCAGCATTTGGTGACTAGAGGGGTCACATGATCGTTCCTGACGCGATAATGCCGGAGCTTTGTGGTTCCGTGGTGACAACACACGTCCGGGACTGTAAAGGTTAAGTACTTGCAGTAGAAGCAGACTCTGAATGATTTGTCGGTAATGGTTTCTGGGGTTATGTAAATGAAGCAAACCAGATACATGATAATGAGAGAAGAGTTATCTACATTATACATTAATAATTCATAATGACTAGCAAATTATTTTAATTACGGAGTTCAATTTGTTAATTCACAGAGATTCAAAGAGAATAGTTGATGTTGGACCAAGAAATAAACAAAAGTTTCAATTAGATGGAAAATATGTCTTATACTTTGTAGATTGATGCTGTGATCTATTACTCCTATGATTTATACATTCATAGCCCTTGGTGTAAATATCCTCACATTCCCAGATGTTTGGCACATCTGGGATTCACCTCAAAATGAAAATCTGACTTATTTGTCTTCCGTTTATGAATGTTTTTTTATTTTTAACTTGGACACTGCAATACTTATAATTCATGAGTTGCCTGCACCCTCAGCTGTTTGGCTAAGGGTAACATCTTAATGAATTCTTTATATTAATGGGCTGGAGCAGAGTTAACACTTTGGGGATTTACAATTTTATTTTTCATTTGTGGTGCGTCAAATGTTTCTGTGCTAACAAGTAATAAAACTTTCATAAAACGTGTGTTGTATGTATAAAAACATACATATGAGGCAGCATTTGTTGTTGGAAATAATTTTTTACACATCTCTTCTTGTTGAAAACCTGTTTGATACAATTTATATTAAAACAATTATGCATATTTTTTCTTTAATTTATATAATTTCTGTGCACCCTCCTCCCCCCCCAAATTTTTTTTCATTTTTGACCCTGATGGCTCAGATGGAGAAGTTTCCGGCTAGTACAGAAGCGCACACAAGCCACATTATATATTTGAAGCCCTGTCTGGTTTGGGCTAATACGTCTGCCCTCTTCCTTGCGGTAATCCCTGGTAAGGGCAGGTGCCAGGAGTAATCATGGGTTTTTCCCCACCTCTCTGCAGCCCATTGAGTCACAGAGAAGTTAGTGTAATCAGGCCTGGTATCCAATCAGGGGCAAGGGGCTGGTTCCTACTGGATCTGTACTTAAGGGGCTGCACTTCCTGAATTTACTCAGTTTGCCTCTACCTTTGAGAGAGGATAGTCTACCCTTGAGCAGTGTGCAGGGCTCTGCATACTGTGTGCCCTTAGGGGATTGGTGGGGGACTGTTCCCCTTACTCTACCAGAGAGTAAGGGAAGAGTTAGGACTGCTCCTGGTGCCTGCTGGCTGGGAGTGTAGGTCCAGGGACATCCTGAGAGTGTAGGCCCTAAGAGCTGCTGGTTGACTGCTATGCTGTGTGCATAGAGAATAAAGAGATACTGTTTAATATACTTCTATCCTGAGATTGAAATCTATTGGGAACAAGGATAAAGAGACTCTCAAGCAGGGATTTCTCCCCTTATCCTATGGACTGCAAGAGATGGAGGCACTGTCACCGTGAGTACGAGTCATACCCCAGAAGCCTGTCCTGTTGCTATCCCCAACCATCATGCGGGAGACTCAGCGCTACTGTTTATCAGCAGGTATGCACCACACTACTCCAAGTAACCAGCGTAGCTTCCCTCATAATAGACCCTATCTGCGATTGGGGGGGGGGGGGTGGAGAAACAGGGTTACATATTTTTGAGTGTTTATGGAATAAGTTTGGCAATTGAACCTCCACTAAGACAAACAACGATGAGCGCTTCTATAGCTAGGCATGCAGCTCTAACGAGAGGAACAGCTCTTCCTGGCAGTCAGCTTCTGGTTCACTTCCGATTTGACAACTGTGTGGTGATCCGGGTTTGTTGGAGAAGGGGTGTTGATGTCGGCAGTGTGAGGGGAATCAGATTGATCAAGTGGCTGAACTTCCCTGTAAGTTTTAAATGTGCTATATGTATAACTAGCTGATATACCCGGCGTTGCCCGGGATGTAAATCCGTAATAGGTAGTATTATTTATAAATCGTGGAACAATAGGTGACTATTTGTTGTAAAGGTTGGATAATAATGTTGAAAAGAAAGATGGGAGAAAATGTAATACGATGTTGTATAAAAATGGTTTATTGTAAACACACCACAGTACAATGTATATTTTGGTGACATAAGTGATGTGAAAATGTGAGGCGTGTGTCCTGCTAGGGTGTGAGCATGTGTGAGGCGGCAGGTGGGTGTTCAGTACGGGTGGCGTGTGGGTAGTGAGTGCTGGCTGTGGGTCGGGGTCCTGCTAGGGTGTGAGGCGGCGGGTGTGTGGCGAGTGCGGGTGACAGCTGGTCAGTGATATTGTTGCGTAGGGGCAGGATGCTCCAGGTGTGTGGCGAGTGTGGGGTGGGTGAGAGGCGGCGGGTGTGTGACGAGTGTGGCGGGTGTCTGTTGAGTGCGTGCGGCGGCTGTGTGGCGCAGGGGTGTGAGCGGTGGGCGGGTGAAAGGCAGAAGTACGGGTGGGCGAAAAGGCAGAGGCGGGAGGGCGGACGAAAGGCGTTGAAGGAGGGGAGGTGAGGTCGGAGGGGTGGTGGGGGGTGGTGAGGGGAGGTGAAGGGGGGCGGAGGGGAGGTGAAGGGAGGTCGGAGGGGGGGTGAGGAGGATTGGTGGTGAGGGGGGGTGGTGGGGGGAGGTGAAGGGGGGGCGGAGGGGAGGTGAAGGGGGGGTGGAAGGGAGGGGAAGTGAAGGGGGGTGAGGGGAGGTGAAGGGGGGTGAGGGGAGGTGAGGGGAGGTGAAGGCCGCTCACTCACCCATCCGGCCGCTCACTCACCCGTCCGGCCGCTCCCTCACCCGTCCGGCTGCTCCCACGTGGATCTGAGGCGGGAGGCAGCGTGTTGTGGTTGCTCCCCCGCTGTGTCCCGGGCGCGCGCTCGCTCGCTCCACTCCCCTGCTGACTGTATCGGCGCCGGGGGGGGGGGGGTGGAGGGGAAGTGAGTGAGGGGAGGTGAAGGGGGGTGAGGGGAGGTGAAGGCCGCTCACTCACCCGTCCGGCCGCTCCCTCACCCATCCGGCAGCTCCCTCACCCGTACAGCAGCTCCCTCACCCGTCCGGCAGCTCCCACGTGGATCTGAGGCGGGAGGCAGCGTGTTGTGGCCACTCCCCCACTGTGTCCCGGGCGCTCGCTCCGCTCCCCCGCTGACTGTAGCGGCGCCGGGGGGGGGGGGGTGAAAGCGCGGGAAACAGGGAGAGGCGGAGGAAGAGGCGGAGCCTCCGGGACCGGCAGGTAAGAGAGCGGGAGATGTGCTGCTGTGAGCCCCGCTAATCTATGTAACCCCCCCCCCTAGTGTGTGTGTGTGTGTCTCCTTCACGCCGCCTCAGGCCAATGAGAGGTGTGCGGGTGCGGGCGGGCCAAGGGAGCAATCTCATTGGCCTGGCCCAAGGTCCAATGAGATTGCCGCTAGGGACACGGGGAGGGACACAGGGAGACACATACAGACACGGACACATAGGACACTTTCAGAAATATATAGTAAGATAAATGTGAACTATTTATTTGACGTCCTGCTTTCTCTGCGCTCCTTTCTTTGTTCTATAGAGGTGCACACAAGCCTGTTCTCACACCAATATTGTGCTCCCTCAAAAAACAATTGGCACACAGGCCTCTTTGTCTGCAATACTAAATTCCACATCTATCTTTTTTCTCAAAAGAGAAAAGATAAAGCTAGAAAAAAAAAACATCCATAGCATCTACTTGCCAAGACACAGGTAAATTTAACAAAAATGCTCTAAATATGCTACATCTTGTGTTTTTTATTTTTTTTTAAGGCATCTATCACCAAATTGAAGATACATGATAGGATATTAGGATAATTGCATAAACAGTTTACAATTGACACCAGACTAATTATCTATCCAATTACCATATGTCTGACACGTTGATTGATGAAATAAGTGTTAAATGGTATGTGGCTAAGTTCTTTCAATTTTTTTCTCTCCCAATATAAATTATGTCAGATTACACTTTATTCTGCTAAATATATTATGCCGATAGCTTCTTCTGATTGATTTCCATTCTAAATTGTTAATTTCACACTCCTTTCTTTATCGATGTTTGGTTATCTGTACAACAGCAAAGCAAATGTTTTTTTGTTTTTTTTTAGTATTTCTGAAATAAAATAATGAATGGATGGGGACCTATGTACTCACCGAGATATTAATACATGGAATATTCCTCCATCTTGTTCTCCCACCAGTGTATACAGTATGTAAGGGGTACGTATCAAGAAAATTTTGGAATAAACAGCATATTTAATATTCCCATATGATTTGCTTTCTTTATCCTTTAGTGTCCACCTGTGGTCAAGAGAAATTTTTATACTAGCTAAATTTAAAAACATTTCACTAGCCCGGACTCATGACTATTTCACCGCACATGCACACAGGCATTTACCTACCATCAAGGCCAGGCACTTCCATGCACTGGAAATATATGTATTCTCCTGGTGTCTCACACTAAATCCCAAATCCACAAAGCTCAGTTAAGTCACTTAATGTGGCGTTAACCTAACTTAAAGTAACATTAACACTAGCAGTGCTACCATATTTTCTCCTGTACAGAGCAGAGCGTTATCTATACCAGCCGTTAGTGATAATCACATGCAAACGATAAGCAAATGGGGCCTTATCACTCCGTCACCACAAAAGTTTATTAAAGTTAGTGTGCGGTATTAATATTACGTTAGTTAGGTCATCAGGGCCACCAACAGGGGGGGGGGGGCAGCTGGGACTCCTGTCTCTGGTCCAGTGAGTAAAGGGCCTGGGCCCCCTGCCGGCAAAGCTAATCTGGTCTTATCTGCAGAGGTGGCCTGCTGGAAGATGTCTGTGGAGGTGCCTGTCCAGGCAGCATGCTGTAGACTGGTTGGAGTGAGGTTCTCCTGACAGGCACCCTCCATCAGGTAGCTCGTCTTAACAGGACCCCTCAATCCTCCAGGGCAGCCGGTAGGCAGTGGGGCACACTCAGATCCTCTCCTCTCTTCCAATATCCCTGTCCCCTCTCTCACTCCTCACTCTTCCACCCCGCTCTCCCACTCTCTCTCTTTCTCTTACTCCCCTCTCCTTCCCCCCTCTCTGTCACTCCACTCTCTTCCATCCCCCTCTCTCCCACTCTCTATTTTCCTATCTCTCTTTCTACGTCCCACTCTCTCTTTCATTCCCCCTATTTCCTTCCCCTCTCTCTTTCCTTCCCATCTCTCTCTTTCTTTCCCCTCTCTCTCTCCTTCTCCCTCTCTCTCGTTCCCCTTTCTTTCTCCTTCCTTCCCATCCCCTCTCTCTCTTGTTCCCCTCACTCTCTCCTTCCCTCTCTCTCGTTCTTTCCCCTTATCTCTCTCCTCCCTTGCTCTCTCTTTCCTTCCCCTTATCTCTCTTTCTCCTTCCACTGCTTTCTCTCTCCTTCCTCCTCTCTCTCATTCTTCCCTTTCCCCTCTTTCTTACCTTCCCCCTCTTTCTTTCTTTTCCCTCTCTCTCTTTCCTTCCCCCTCTCTTTCTCTTTCCCCCTCTCTCTCCTTCCCCTCTCTCTTTCTCTTTCCCCCTCTCTCTCCTTCCCCTCTCTCTTTCCTTTGCATCTCTTTCCCCTTCCTCTCTCTTTCCCTCTCTCTCTTCTACCTTTCCTTCCCCTCTCTCTTTCCTTTGCATCTCTTTCCCCTTCCTCTCTCTTTCCCTCTCTCTCTTCTACCTTTCCTTCCCCCCTCTCTTTCTCCATCCATCTCACTCTTTCACCTTCCCCTCTCGCTCTCCTTCCCCTCTCTCTCTCTCCTTCCCTCTTGCCTTCCCCCTCTCTCTTGCCTCCCCCTCACTCTCTCCTTCCCCATCTCTTTCTCCTTCCCCTCTCTCCTTCCCCCTTTCTCTCTCCTCCCCCTCTCTCTTTCTCCTTCCCCATCTCTTTCTCCTCCACCCTCTCTCTCTCTCTCTCTCTCTCTCTCTCTCCTTCCCCCGCTCTCTCTCCTTCCCCCACTCTCTCCTTCCCCCTCCCTCTCTTTCCCCCTCTCCCTCTTCCCCCTCTATCTCTCTCATTCCACTCTCTTCTCCCCCTCTCTCTCTTTCCTTCCCCATCTTTCTCCTTCCCCCGCTCTCTCTCTATTGTTCCTCTCTCTCTTTCCTCTCTCTCTCTCTCTTTCTTATTCCCCTCTTTCTCTCTCCTTCCCCTCTATCCTTCACCCTCTATATCTCTCCTTCCCCCTCTATATCTCTCCTTCCACCTCTCTCCTTTCCCCCTTTGCTCTCCTTCCCCCTCTCTTTCCCCCTCTCTCTCTACCCTCTTTCCTTCCCCCTCTCTCTCTTTCCCCTCTCTTCCCCTGCTCTCATGTCCCCTTCCTCCCTCCCTCTCCCCCTTCTCTCCTTCCACCCCTCCCCTCCCCTCATTCCTCCCCCTCCCTTCCTTCCTCCCCCCTCTGCCCTTCCTCCCCCTCTGTCTCTCCCCATTTCTCATTCTCCCACCCCTAAGGAACACACAATATGCTGTGCGGCATGGGGATTAATGGGAGGGCGGGGGGGGGGAGGGGTGAGATGTAGGGATTACCAAGGAGAAATGGGGGGATTCATCAGGGGGGCCCTGCTCTTTTACTTTGTCCTGCGCCCCAATATTTCTATTGGCGGCCCTGTATGTCACACCTAAATATGGTATTTTTCACAGTCAGACACTGAAATAGGGCTTTTACAGGGTGTGGATGGGTGTAACACCACAGTTAGGTAGGATTTTTCTACCATAGCATTATTTTTCAGCATTATTTCCCTCTCTTTTTCTCCCTCCACTTCACCAAATGCTTTATTTCAGGGTCTGCATTGGAGTAAAGCTAAGACATCATGTTACTGTAATATACCCCAGCATTGTTGTTCAATAATAACGTGACGTTAACCCTACTCTAAAAAGTTTTAGTTGGGAAGTTGTATTTGCATAGAATTAGCTTTGCTGCAGCAGGAACTAACATGAAGCTTCTCGGGCCAATAGTAATGCCTGCCTGACCTTCGCTGTGATCTTGCTGCAGCTATATGTTCTCATCGCACACACTGCTATCCAAGGTAAGGTGGAGTGTGTAAAATGGAGGGTGGGTAAAAATGGAGGTAGGCGGTGTAAAAATGGATGGAGGGGGGGGTGTAAAAATGGAGGGGGAGAAAGAGGTGGGGGGGGAGAGAGACAGGGTGGGGGGAGAGAGTATGTGTGTATATGTGATTTTTTGAGGGGGACGTGTGTGAGTGATTCTTGGGATTTGGGGAGAGGTGTGTGTGTAGTGGGGGAGATTGAGTGGGGGGGGGGGGAGAATGGGGTAAGAGGGGAACGTGATAGAGATGGGGAAGAGAGAGGAGAGTATGAGTGAGAGATGATTAATATATACATTTTGTATTTGTCCTGGTTTGTCACTTTAAAATTAGGGTCACCTTATCCAATCCTGATTTAGGTAACATCCCGTTATAAGCCCTGATTTAACAGAGCTTTGTGGATCAAGGCCAAATACTGATTACATTTCTTAATGGATGGATAAACTGAATGTTCACTCTTGATTTTGTTCACGCTTGGAGGCTCTCTTCTTCCTTCTAAAGCCTTTGGATTCACTCCACACTCAGCTATTCTCCAGTAAATCCTGCACTCTGAACTTTTTCAGCTTTCACTGTTTTAGTTTCGTGCGAGCAAAACATCCCTCATTGTTCAAAGAACATAGGCTGACAGCAACCTAGGCATTTAATGAGATCCACCAGGGTGTTTTCTGTCTCTGTCTTCGGATGCTCCCATCAATCCTCTTTCTATAGCACCTTTGCTCTTTTATCCGATGCTCTTTAAATGTGTAAGGTACTTTAGTACAATATAGCCTTTTTGTTTTTCCTTGTCTGGCTCAGTGTCTTCGGCTAATCAATACACATTTTTATTTTCTGCGTAAAAGAGAGGTAAAGGAAGAAATCGATGGAGGTGAAGAAGAACAGCATAGAGCAATGGCCAAATACGAGGACAAAAGTGACAGAAAGACAGGATCTATGTATGAAATTCTGAAAACAGCCCACAACCCTTAGACCCAAATCAACAGAGGTCCGTTATTGACCATGTTAAGTGCTAACATGTATCTTTAAAGCTCACTAACACAGTGTTAAGTCCAGAAATGGCCGTTAGTGCTAATGTAATGCAAAAGGCTCGGGATGGGTGTAACTCCACCTTTATATCAGAGATAATTAATATGAGTCATGTTTTTCAAGGTAATGCAGCAGTGCTGACTTAACGTGACATGAAGGGGCCTATTCTTGTAGCTGTGATGTTATCACTGCCAAATCGAATGTTTTGGCATGACCCTACCTCGCGGTCCGACATTTGTGTATCACGGTATTCAGAAAAAGTTATCGCAAGTCAGATACCGGGAGGTAGGAAAATACCAAACCGCTCGGGATAGCAGTACTTTTATCTGCACATGCGATCTTCCCGCAGTCTGTATGAGCTGCTCAGAGAGCTGCACATCCCTGCACAGCTCTTACAGGTGATCACACTATTTTTATTTTATTTTAATAACACAGTATTGAAGCAGGGTGTCTCTGGAGCTTAACCGCATTAATTTCAGCCGGTATCTCCCTGCATTGTTTAAATCTCCCGCGTCATGTGATCGAGAGATTTAAACTTTGTGAAGATACTGGCACCCCATACTGGGGCCTGTAACTTGGGAAGCAAGGGGTCCCAGAGGCTGAAATGAATGCGGTTCGGCTCTGGAGATCCCATGCTTTAAAACTGTGTTATTAAAATCTAAATAAAAACAGCTTTATTACCTTAGTGGCTAGCTATTTTGGTTCCATGTAAAGTCAAACTGGCCTAGGTATTTATTGCTCAGTAAAATAAAAACATGTTCCTGGTGGAGGTTATCTAAGAGCGACCTGATCTGGGACTGTGGGGTGTGCCGGGAGGGGGTAACCAGGTCATCTAATAAAGGTTAAGCCATCTGGTTACCCCTGAACCTGTGGGGTCCTTTGTACCTCCATAAGCCAGGGACCAGGGCTAACACATGCTGGAAAATAAAATCACCCTGTTTTACATATTTCATGTTCCCTTAGCCCTAGAACTGTAGCATTTTTTGTGTGTCAGTTTTAGGTGGGGTATTTGGGTAGAAATTTGTCCCGCCCCTTTCCCTGACATCATCAGCCAGATGAGCCCTGCTCTGATTGGCTGGTGGGAATAGTTCCCACGCTCTGAGTGGCAGAAAGGCCCCGTCCATGTTAAAACATAGGACACAGTAGTCTATAAAAGGGGCTACCGCACTCAGAGCTGAGTGTGTCTCAGGCTCCCTCGCAGTCTTTCCAGACTAATAGAAAATTATAGGACAATTTTGGTCCAGTGAAGCGCCGGTAAGGTTTCCAAGTGGCATTGAGGTGCCAGGAATTCCTAGCCAAGTTGAGGACTGGTTCTGAGGAGTAAGGTTACTTGTTCCAGGCTTATTCCATTGATGTACAGGGAAAAGGGAGACCAAAAAGCGCACCAGCACAAACAGAGCAGGAAGAACCCAGGACAAAAAAATGATTAAAAGGGCACTTTAATGTGACAAAAGACCCATCCAATGCATTTCGAACGTCGCAGCGTTCTTTTTCCTTGAAAAAGAATGCTGCGACGTTCGAAATGCATTGGATGGGTCTTTTGTCACATTAAAGTGCCCTTTTAATCATTTTTTTGTCCTGGGTTCTTCCTGCTCCGTTTGAGCTGGTGCGCTTTTTGATCTCCCTTTTCCCTGTATTGCATTGAGTAGCTGCACAGCCTGCCTGCCTTCCCTACCAGGATGTGAGTATTTGTATATTTTTCAGGGGAACCTGCCAATGAGACTGATGGTGAGTGGGTTGCACCACACACCACCTGTCTTCAGGAGGATAGTACCCATTATATGACACAATAGGTACTATATCAATTGTTAGTACCCTGGTACAGTGGTCTGGCTTATTATCATTTTGAGATATACCTGCATTTGAGCGCTTCAGCTATTTTCCATATTGCCTTATTCCATTGATGTAGAGTGAACAGGGTAACACCTTTTGCTGAAGCAGGCGCCCTGCAACTAGGAAAGTCTAGTTCTCAACCCCCAGACCCCAGTGAGTGTCTATATTCTCTGTATTTTGTGTTTCTGTGTTTTTCCGAGGTTTTCATCCGAATAAACCTCAATTTATTTCATTGCCTTGTTTAGCCTATTGACTGATCCCAATGTGTTAAAAGACCTGGTCTACCGTGACATTGGTGATTAAGCCACAACGCAGCACAACAGTTTATAGTAAATTGTCACTGATGACCCAATAAAATGATATCTTTATATTATGGCGGTCTGGTGACAGTATACAGAACTACCAGAACCCCTGGCTGTCACCTTCAAAGGGATCATAAAATTCCCCCCGCCAGATGCACAAGGTGACTGGCATTTCCTGCTGTGGGCCTGTTCCAGTTCTTGTTGGGTTTCCCTATTGTAGTACCTCTGGACCACTCTGGTTCCAAGTTTTGCTACCCAGCTAATTATGCCCTGGGTTTGAGTGCTATTTAAACCCCGCTACTTCCTTGCTTCCTTCTCGGTTGTATTGTTGCCTGTTTGCTTGCCTGGCTCTGTTATTCTCTGATGAACTTGAACCTGATATTTGGACCCTTCTCTGGCTACTGGATGTCCTATGTATGATCCATGTCTTTCTTGCTTTCCGTTTGCCTGCCATCTGCCTGGAACAATGCCTACCTCTCTGACTCTTCTCCTCCAGATGCCTCCTCGCTCCTGCACCCCCTCTCTCTGCATGTTTCCATCGCGGCCCCTGGGTGTTGCCCGCTACCCCCTTGTGAGCTATGGGAGAAGGTGGAGAGTTCCTTAAAGGATTTCCATACCAACTACAGTATATACAGTTGATAAGCCTAAGGCACCAACCTAATAACTGGAATTGGGTCAAACACAACAGGACTAGAACCCAATACCACTGTGTCAGAAAATGTATGCTTTATTTAATTAGATTAGATGTCTGTGTGTTCCTTTTGTCAAAACAATCCGGAAATGGATTTGGACTGTTCCACCGATCCCTAATCACCACCCTTCTCTTTCTACTGCAAATTTCTCTCCCTATACATTCTAACAGCCTGTTGGCTGTCCCCATTGCTTTAATCCTCTACAATACTTGACATTATAGTGCCATTAATCCTGTTTCGGCCTTGGGATTTTTGTAACCCAAGTTAATTATTTTGCCATTTTTGACAATAAATGTAATAGTTAAGAAAGCACTTGATTGACAAACATTATCCACTCAGAAGCTGCTAAGAAATGTAATTTGTAATTATTTCTAAAGAAACAAAAGCAGACTCGTGCCAGAATTTGACTACAGACTATGAAAAAGGGTGGAATTGCAATGGTAAAAAAAAAAGGGATGTTTATTTTTGGAGAAATTATTCAATGGTTTATTTTGTGCGCTCAGAGGGAATGTCTCTTAAAGTCATAGAACAAGCACTGATTACAAAAAAGAATCAGAGGAGGGCGCTTAGTGAAAACTAGAGATGGCTAATCTTGTCACAAATCTATTCGCTTTTTTTTCGCTCTAGAATTTTTGAAAAAAAGGTGAATATGATGCAAAATAATTTCCCATGGCAAATTTCTGAGTTTTTGCTAGTTGGCAAAAATAATCTTTGCAAATTTGCTAACTGTACCTAATTTTTTTCATTTTCGAGTATTTCAATTTACAAATTTGTGAATATTAGAAAATGTGAGAACACTACAGGATGCTCCAAAAATAAATATTATCAAGAATATGTGAAACTAGTAAAACAATGCTGTAGCAGGATGGCCTCGCAGAGGTGTCAGGAAGAGTTCCAACCAGTAAAAAAAGGTTTTAACTTCAGTGGTTTATTTTTCCACAGTCAGACAATTAATAGGCACACTGTCCCTTTAAGGAAAACAAACCATAAAATAAACCTACAGTACTCCCTTTGGAGATTAACTATACTGTAGGTCCATAGCTATCACTCTGTGTAGTTACAGTAACCTACTTCCAGGTCAAACAATATTATGCAAACGCCGGTCATGAAAATATAAAAGATTCTTTTCTGTATTTGGGGAGCTATGCTCCAAAAGAGTCCAAGTAATCCCTTCTGGATACTTCACTAGCAGCTTTAATTCCTCTGCAGGGTTGCAAGACTGGTTCCTTGCAGACAGGACTGTGTCCAGCAGGCTTGTCTCCGCTTGTGGCAATCCTCTTGGGGGAGCAGAGCCTCCGGCGTACTTCCAGGTTTGGAAAAGTCTCCCTTCCTGCTCAGGTCTGGCACCTTATACAGCTGCCTGACAGCAGCTTTAACACAGCCCTGATTGACCAGGTATCTCTAACTGGGTTAACCCCCTGACGGCTGGTTTCAACCGTCAGATGTATGTTTCCCATACATAATTATCAGCGAATGACTTCACCCTGTCATAAATGTGATCAATCAAAATCAACTACTCATAGGGGCCTATTCTATACACTTCGATAATTAACTTATCGAGGATTTTAAGCAGTTCCCTATTTTTGGTTCTTGTTTTTATTTAATTGTTTTGTATTTTTAGGGCTTGTTTTAATTTAATTGTTATATATTTTTGGTGCTTGGTTTAATTTCATTGTTGTGTATTTTTGGTGCTTGGTTTATTTCATTGTTGTGTATTTTTGGTGCGTATTTTATTTAATTGTTGTGTATTTTTGATGCTTGTTTGATTTAATTGTTGTGTATTTTTAGTACTTGTTTTTTTCAATTGTTTGTGCTTGTTTTTTTTTCAGGTTGCCCATTGACTGCCATAGTGGCACCACCACAATGGTGTACCACTGTGCCAAGCAATGGGTAGATGGTTGGGGTAGTTGCCTCGGGGAGGATGGTTAGGCATCCCAGGTGGGTAGCGGGGAAGGGGCTATTTTACTATAGAGGTTACTAACCACTAAGGTGATTAAGGGGTTAGTGATTTTTTATTGTTATGTTGCCACGGAGGACAGGGAGGAAGACAAGGACGGCCTGGCAAGGTTAAGTAGAACTTTGATTTACTTTATGCTGGCTGGATAATGTTTTATTTTTAATGGGCAAATTAGTTATTATCCAGATCTGGATAATAGTAATTTTGCCCATTGTTGTGCTGTATGTGTTGACGGGGGTTGTTGGGGGTAGAGGAGGTGAGTAGTTGGGTTGTTGTAGTTTAATGTTTCTTGGGGGTAAGGGGATTGGGTGAAGGGTGTAGTTGCCCCAGGGTGGTGGTTAGGCCTCTACCGCTATGGTAGTGAATGGGTTAACTCCTCCCGCAAACCACCCACGCTGGGGCAACTACCCCCTTCATCCACCCCTTGTACCCCCAACAAACCGGGTACTCGGGTTTAACCCCTTCATCGCATTAGTGGCTAGCCGCTAAGGTAATAAAGCTGTTTTTATTGACATTTTAATACTAGTGTACTGGAGCAGGGGGTCTTGGGAGCTGAACCGCATTGATTTCAGCCCCAGGGACCGGTATTGGGTGCCGGTATGACAGGCCCCGGTATTGGGTGCCGGTATCCCCCTGCAATGTTTAAATCTCTCACATCACGTGACCGGGAGATTTAAACGCACAGGAGATACCGGCACCCCATATCTGGGCCTGTAACTTGGGAAGCAGGGGGTCCCGGAACCTGAAATGAATGCGGTTCTGCTCCAGGGACCCCCTGCTACAGTTCACTATTATTAAAATGTAAATAAAAACACTATCATCGCTTGTAAGAGCTGTGCAGGGAGATGTGGCTCTCTCTGTGCAGCTATCTATGCAGCTCTTACAGACTGTGCTGGATCGCACGGGGAGAACTTTGAGAGAGGCTGAGATCTCATCGCTGCTGTCCCGAGTGGTTTTGGCATTTTTCTACCTCACAGTTTGAGACTTGTGAAAATGGTTTCAGATTCTTTCTGAATACCGTGATAGCACAAATGACAAACCGTTCGATGGAGTCATGCCAAATGGTTCGATGGAGTCATGCCAAATGGTTCGATGGAGTCATGCCAAACCGTTCGAGATAGCAGCAAAGTTATCGAAGCTACTAGAAAAGGTCCCATAGTCGTCTAATAGGGGCAAAAGAAAAATCATTGCGTAGGAAATGGTCACAAAGGACTCTACTGTAAATATTTAAACAAACCAGTAACACTTTAGTAATGCAAGACCCGAGCCACTGGAAGAGGATGGATTTTATGTCTGAGAAGAGGCGATACGTACTGTAGTGGAGTTCGAGGGTATCTGAGAAATGGAAAAGGGGTGGTCTTGGCTTTTAGCTTGATGGGAAGAAGATCTGCCCTCCGGCCCAATTTTTGTTATTGGGGTTTAGAAGTGGGTTCAGTTTTGTTTGGAAAGTAAATAAATAAGTGCAAGTACCTTGTTGTAGCGTAGCGGGAAGATGTTCTGTCTAAGTGGGCTTCTTGTGTGGAGGTGGAGTGGATCTCCAATAGTTAGTGAGGGCGGTGTCATACATGGTGTGGGCGGCTAGTATGGGAGTGACCTCCAATGTTGTGTGAGTATTTGGACCAAGTGGCCTGGGGGATGATTGGCATGTAGGGGTTCATTCCGGGGGTGTCCCCTGGGTTTTAGTGGATCTTTCTTTATATTTGTAATCAATAAAGCTGCAGCCAATTTTCTTCTATGTTGTTGTACGTGTATTTGTTTGCTTTATGCTGGTTATGGGAGGGCCCCAGAATCGAGGCACGGCAAATTCTGAAAAAATTAAAGGAGGGTGAAAAAAATCAATGTATAAACTACAACAAAAATATTAAGAATAATGGTTATAATGTAATTAAAATGAAATGTAACATATAGGGATAAAAGGGTCATAGATTTCCCATGAGGTCAGAGTAGCTCCAGGTGATATTCAGCCTATAGCTAGAACCATAGCTTGCTCTTTGGGCGCCTTCTGCTCTTTTTTTTTTAGCCTTTCTTTGGCACTATCAAGAATTCAGCATTAGGAGCATGGGTAATGTGATAGATTTGATCTGAAATTAGGACATATTCTTCCCACACCGTATCTGATTGGGATAATTATATCTGATGATCCACAGCAAGCAGCAAAAATACAGATTGATTTCTAGAAGAAAAGCTTGAAATTAAAAGCCTCGACCGACTGACCAGCCAGCGGAGCATGAAGAGGATGGGAAATTAGTTGGACGCTTTTTCCAAGGAGTGAAGTGAAGATATGTCTCAGCGATGCTTCTTTATTTGATATACTGCATGTGTGTGTGTTGGCGTCTGTGCAATGTGTGTGTATTATGGTGAGTAATTATGTATGTGTGTAAAGGTATTAAAAAGAGCCGCCAGATGCAAATGCAAGAGGTCAGTTAACCCTTTGGGTGCCTCATGACCCCGTCTTGAGGTCTGGCACACCAGGGGTCCCATGACGTAGTTGAATAAAAGATGAGTTACCTTGCAATATTGTCCATTGCCTTTCTTGCACTTCAATGAATGGGCAGCTGAAGGTTCTTTAACGGGGATGTATCCTCAGAGTTAGAAGTATCTCTGCAGCGTGATCATTTAGTTACATCTGTTCTGTATCTTTCTGACCATATTTTTAAAGTGACAAACCGGGTCAAATATAAAATGATATATTCATCATTTCTCACTAACGCACCCAACCTCTCTTACCTCTCTTCCCCCTCTATCACTCGCCCCCTTTTACCCCATTCTTCTGCACCCATCTCTCACATTCCCCTCTCACTCCTCCACGTCTCTCCCATCCATCTCTTATACACCTCTTTCACTCACTCCCTCAATGCCCTTTTCCTCTCACATCCTCACCTCCTGTTACACTCAATCTCCCCCACCCCACATGCTTCTCCAACCCTGCAGAATCACACATACACACACCCTCTTTCTCTCCCCCCCCCCACCCTAACTCTCCCCCCACACTCTCTCTCTCTCCCCCACACTCTTCACCCCCTTCATTTTTACACCCCCCACACATCTCCCTCCCTCTAGTTTTACAACAAAACACACACACTTTCATTTTTACTCCCCCTGCGTTTTACACATCCCATTCTTTCCTTGGACAGCAGCCTGCTCAGCGGATTGAAACATCTGATCTGTACTGGTTGTGAAGTTGCCGCTTCAAGAGACCTTAAGAGACTTAACAGAGCTTTGTGGAATCTGGGCCTGTGTATTTTGTGTGTTAAGAGGGATTGTTCCTTTAAACCTATCATTATTGTTTTATTGATTCTTTGTGACACATACAGTAAGAAGTAACTGTTATTGTTTGATTTATGGCACCAGAAGGCTCCCCGGGGATCCAAGTGTTTGACCCTTTGCCTGTAATACAAAAGTGATAGTGTTTGATAAAACATTGGCATTAGGTGGACTGTATCCAGTCTCTACGGTCACGCTGTTTGCGATCTCACAGCTGAAAGGCACCGACATTACATGGCATCTTTTGTGCTTCTCTTGCAAAGCGAATTTCCATTTAAATGCATATTCTGACCTTCCTTTCAGGCAGAATAAATAAGCAATAAATTATTCATTGGAAGTGTTTAGCATAGGTGGAAATTAATACTTCAGCCGAGCGGAGAACATTTCGTCTTAAAGAATAGAAAAAAAAGTCCAATTATGTTCTAACGGACCAAGGCGGTAACACAAAACGGCCATCAAGAGGTGTCATTTAAGTGTACAATTCATCTGTGTTCTGGTAGTAGGATCTTTGTATTTATTGGTATTTATGATATTCAGCTAATGGCATTAGCCTTACTCATCATTCCCAAACAAAGTACTGTACATTGTAACAATTTCAATTCCTCACATTCTAAGAGAAAAAGATTTAGGGGCTTATTTTATATCCACCAAAGGGGCCGATAGGGCAGTTTTGGGGCAAAATTCCCCATTAATTTCGATTGGAAATTGCAGCTGAAAAACGTCTGATCGGCTGGTTCTGTGGAAATAGATTAACCTCACAAACCCCATATTTGGCCTTCTGCCATAAGAATGGAAGTCGCAATATTTGTACAGTAGGTCCCATCCCCCCTCCCTTTCTCTTGTTCCCCCTCCCTCCCCCTTCCCCCCTTCCCCACAATTTTGTTTTGTTGATTTTCCAATTTCCGAAGCTTTCAGCGAGGCGTCGCCAGACAGGGAGCGTGGGTCTTGTGTCCTGTTTATGGTCTCCGCATTAGGTGAACATGCAGTTTCTAAGGCTCCAGTCCCTCCTAGGATCAAAGTGAACCAATGGCCGTAGCATGTTTAATACGTTAAAACGCAGGTGAGTGATGGCTTAAAAATAAATAAAAAAATGTTTATAACATACTTAAAGGCAGGTAAGATTAGCATGAATCAGGAAACAAAGAAAACAACAATAGTGTACATACAGTAGGTATGTTTTACTCCTTCAATGCTAGAGTGGCCCACATTAAAAAAAAGCTGCAAAGCAGGTGAAATTTGCCCTTATTCAAATGCAAAACAATGATGGTTGAATCAGCGTTTGCAAGCGATGTGAGAGAGAGAGTCCTATTTAGTAGAGTACTCATTGACAACATGTTCCTCTTCACAACACGGGGTACATCCTCAGAGGTCCGTTAAATCTGGGCTACTAATGTGACGTTACCTAAATAGGTAACTTCCATTATTTTTCCTGAGTTTAACAGGTATCAACAAAGCTAATGATGGGCAAAAACAACAGCTGTTCAGCAAACCAGCATTGTTACGTTATCTGGGATATTCTTTATATAGAGACGCGTTAACCAATACACTGCACATGCGCATTGGTCTGCTGAGCCCTGCAGTTTTGCTCCAAAAAAAGAGGAGGAGATAATTTTGTGTACAAGAGGGCCCCCCGGGCATGTGGCGGGTTCCGTTCTAAAGGCTGCCACAAAGCAAAAATCGCCGGAAAGCGGAACCGGCGATTTTCGTTGTGTGCGCATACGTAAACCGGCCATTCCCCTTCTACGCATGCGCAACCTCAGCAAACCCCCCCTATTCTGTGCTTGCTCGACCTCCGTCCGGCCCGTTCTGTGCATGCGTGACCTCGGACAGGCCCATTCTATGCATTCGCAACCTCAGACTGGCCCATTCTGCACATGCGCAGACATGGCGGCCCCCTTCTCGGTACCGCCGAAAAGCGGGGCGCCGAGAAGCGGGCCCTTGCTGTACATAATTTGTTGTTATTTTCCCAGTTTATTTATTCTTCTTTTATTTTTAACACACAGTGAAAGAACTGTGTGTGATTAAATGTTTTGTTCCCAACTTCTGTCTCTTGGTATTTATTGTTATAATATGTAGACACATTATTGTACACCCATACTTAATACAGTCAAGATTATATACCATATTAGATCAGACAAACATATCCTACATTCGCTAATCCCTAAAACCATAGTATAGTTTATTACATGAACATCATAACACATTATCAGATGCATCTCTTGATGTGTTTGACATTTATATGATCCATAATATATATATTTGTATGACACACATACAAAGGGTTAAGTCCTATATTCAGTACAATCCTGTGGGTACCACTTTAGACCTGCCCCTTTCCCTTGTAGGCTATTCCCAGAAAGAACGCTATGATAATCATGGTCTGAATATCAGTAACAGCAGGTTTGGGTGTGACCTAATTATCGTAGCATTATTTCCATGTGGTAACATGAACAGAGTTTTGTGGATATTCAATAATAGGTTAACAATTAGAAACCCCAAAGCACCGATAAGCGTGAAACGCATTAGAGTTTTTTGCCCACCACCTCATCCTATGATGTCACGAGTTCAATAAACCCATTTTAATTACCCATTTCTGTAATAAGCCCTATTACTTTTGCAGTGCACCGCCCATTCCACATGCATTGACTCCTTTTCGATTTCTTTCGGCAGCAAGCATGCCATTGAGCTAAAAGACCCTTCTAGCTGTGAGTACCTATCCCAGCTGTTTTCTACCAATTGCATGCCCTGTTGGACTGAGACTTATCCGTTAGCTCACAGCTATTACTCCTGGGTTATAATCTTTAGGGATGAGGGGATCCATCGCACTAAACACTTACCGGCCGGGTTCGATGTGTTTCCCTTGGCATACCCCACCAGACTCTCGAACCCCTACATTGGAGTTATTTCATACACACATTCACATACGTATAGAACAGTATGTCCCCAGTGCCAACCTTTTGGATGTTATAAATCATTCTGTATATGGACTTTATTTTTGGACTCTATCTTCATTTGTCCATCAAGGCTTTTCATTCACCCCTCACTCGGTAGCACTGATCACGTTCCTTGTTGTTCTATTCGTCATCACTTGGTAAGTACTGTATGGTTACGGTAACTGGCATGAATGTGGGGACAGATTGGTAGAATTTGCAGAATGTGAAAACGTCTACATCCTATATTCCTTCTTCAAGAATAATCCAATTATAAAACGGACATGAAATGGACCCAATGGAGTTGGGAATGAAATGGATTATATCCTAACTCAGGGGTGCGCAAAGTTTTTTGCGTGCGCCCCCCTGCCTGGGAGTCCCAGCTTTCGCGGCCCCCCCTCGGTAAGAACCTGTCGTCAAATGGCGTCACGTAACCCTGCTGCATCATTTGACATGCGTTGTCAAGGCGACGCATCACATGACCCCGCGGCGTCACGCGGCGCCGAAGATCCGGCTTGCAGCAGGTAAGTGATGTTGCAGAGGCCTCACGCCTCCCCTGGCATTTAATTTAAATACCTTGGGGAAGGGTGCGGGACCTATGTAACCTGCGATGCCCCCCCCCCCACCCAGCAAATCTTTCACCCCCCAGTTTGTGCACCGCTGTCCTAATTAACAAGAAACATGTGGTGAAGATAGCACAGTCCTTAACCGTTTTGATACAAGGAGTGATCACCGATTGGTTCGCTGCAGATTACATCTGAATGCGAAGATGGAAAGACAAAAACTGATTAAAAAGAAGACAAAAACAATGAACATCAATAACCTCAAGAATTACAGCAGAGTATTTCAGCTAGAACAGAAAAATCGTTTCAGCGTGCTCAAAATGCACGGAGACACTTTAACAAACGATTATGAAGAACTTTTGAAGATTACAATTGAAAGCGCAGAAAATACTGAAGGAATCACTATAAAAAAAACAGATTAGAAAATATCTGATGAAACAAAACAATTAATGAGGAAACTGCAAGAAATGAAGCAATCCCAAAACACCAGAATGCGAATTGAATATGCAGAGGTGTGCAAGACAATCCGCAAACATATAACGAAGATGTTAGAAAATGTAACTGTGATATGGTGAGGAAGACTACTGAAGATAACACAAACTTAAAGAAGACAAAGCAGGGACTTGTGGTTTGAAAGAAGCAAATCATTGCACTCAAACATGATAATAGATCAATAATAAGGACCGTATACTTATCATAAAGAGATCTGAGATCTGACCTTCTCTCTTTCCTCCCTTTTCTGACCCCCTACCTTCTCTCTCTCTCTCTCTCTCTCTCTCTCTCCCCCCCCTTATCTCTCTCTCTCTCTCTCTCTCTCCCCTTATCTCTCTCTCTCTCTCCCCTTATCTCTCTCTCTCTCTCTCTCCCCCCTCATCTCTCTCTCTCTCTCTCTCCCATCACTCAACTTTAATATCTTATGATGTCCCCAATTCCTTCCACCTCTCTTTCCTTCACCAGTATTCTTACATTCTCATCAGTTCCAACTGGAGTGCTACTGGGAAACTGACCTCAAATTCCTTCCAGGAACTACCTAAGTTAGCGCTTCAGTCTATGATGTTTACAATTGTTTCCATTGAGGACTGAGTCTGGGACCTCAGACTATAGCAGCCACTTAAAATAGAATTACATTAGACACAGTATTGCACATATTTTCTGTTTCATTAGTACAGAGTTAACATTTTTCACCATGATTTCACTATTTTTCATTTGACTTTATTTTTCATTATTGCTCCTCCCCCTTTTTCCTTTGTTTCTTTATAGTATATTGATGTATATGTTGGTGGAGTACTTCAATACATTTTCTTCATATATCTACTTATACACGAAGACACTGCAAGAACGTTCGGTGCTGGCAAGTTATCTTATGTGTGGCTGGCAAACATGCGGTCTGCGGGCCACAAGGCGACCCACCAGTTATTGCCATGCGGCCCGCGGTCGCTTTGCCTACAGACCCTGCGAACCAGTGGGAGAGCTGGTACATGAGTCAAGGTAAGGCTGAGGACCCGCTGCAGTCGGTGGTGCTCGCGGCTGCGTGCGCGCGGGCCACCAGCCCCTTACCTCCAGTCTGGTGGTCCCCGCTGCCTCCTGACGTGGCTCACTACGTGCTGTGACGTGCCACCCGGCCAGAGCTACAAGCCTCTGGTGTTTTGGAGCGGTGACGCGTCACGTGGTGTGGCAGTGAGTCAATGAGGAGGGGACGAGGGGAGCTGTCCGGGACTGTGAACCAGAGGGAAGATCGCCCCCCCCTAAATGAAGGGGAAGGAAGGCGCTGGATGGAGAAGAGGTAGGGGCACAGCAGATTAACCCCTATAGTGTCTGAAGTGTTAGCAAACAAGCTGCCGGCGCCTTCAACTCTAAAGGGGGTTAATTGCTGGGAAATAATACTGCGTGGGGGTATCCCTACCCTGGGAGGGTTGTGTGTTGAAAAATAAATAGTTTGTATCTTCCCTTGTCAGGTTGCGGCCACCTCCAGCTGCTGAGCTTGTTGGCCCCAGGAGGAGAGGCAGCAGCAGATGCACAGGGAGGGGGAGGTGGTTTCTACAAAAAACCCAAGGGGTTGGCTGAGGAGATAGGGAGATAACTGCACGCTGCTGCTGTTTTGGCCACGCCCCTCCCCCCGTACCGAAAACTGGCTCCCTAAAGACCGCATATAGCGGTGAAGTGCCGTGCACGCGCCACCTGGAAGCAGTGCCGGAGCGTGCAGCGGGGCCTTAGCCTTAGGTGTTGGAATGGGTTATTGTGCGATTAGAGTTTTGTGGGTGTATTGTGCAGTTAGGGATTGTTGTGGGGGTATTGTGGGGTTAGGGGTTGTTGTGGGGGTATTGTGCGGTTAGGGATTGTTGTGGGGTATTGTGGGGTTAGGGGTTGTTGTGGGGGTATTGTGCGGTTAGGGATTGTTGTGGGGGTGAGGGTTTTATGGGGTCAGGTGTTATTGTGTGGGGGCAATGTGTGCGTATTGTGAGGAATGGGGCAGTGAGTGTGTATTGTGGGGGAGGGGGTCACTATGTATGTGTATCTGTGTATATTGTGTGGGAGGGGGGCAGTGTATGTGTGTTTTGGGTGAGGGGGTATTGTAAGCGAGGGGGTATTATGTGTTTATTGTGAGGGTGGGGGAGAGAGGGTGAAATGGGGGAGAAATGAAAAGTGAGAGTGTATGTCAGAGATTGAGAGTGTGTGTCAGAGAGAGTGTGTATCAGAGAGAGTGTGTCAGAGAGAGTGTGTCAGAGTGTGTATCAGAGAGATTGTGTATCAGAGAGTGTGTGTATCAGAGAGAGAGAGTGTCAGAGAGAGAGAGTGTATGTGTCAGAGTGTGTGTGTTTCAGAGAGAGAGAGTGAGTTTCAGAGTGTGTGTGTGTATGTGTGTCAGACAGAGAGAGAGAGAGTGTGTGTTAGTGAGGTTAGTGACTATGTATTTTATTTTTTCCTGGTGCGGCCCGACTCTGGCAGTCGGACTTAAGAATTGTCCCCCAAGCTACAGTTCAACAGGCCTGATCTTATGCAATAGCAGCACTTAGTACATCGTGTCTTTGTTGTGGTTTAAACTTTGAACTACACGGGGAGGGCTTTTTATTCTCTCTAGCACATAAAGTAACAAAAGCTTTTTTTTTTTTAATAAACAAATCAGACTGTCTCATCCTGAGCTTCCTTCTCCAACACTGAGAGCTAGGGAAGAATACACAGCTAAAATAAAACAGAAAATCAATATTGCTGGCTGAGCTTTTTCTATCTTCCCCTCCCCTGCCGCTTTTATCTATTTTAATCTGAATTGCTTACACAACACCTCTCCATTCTTCCTTTATAAACAGCTGTCCAGCCTTCATGTTGCTATCACAGGCTATTGTAGAATTCCATTGTCCCCGTATAATCTCATGGTGAAGCAAAGAGACAAGGGAGCTGATGTATTATGAACTTCTGTTCTGCATTGTGCAGAAAAATGGGTTTATTTATGTAACACTTACATAATAGTTGGTTGAGGTTGAATCCTAATAAGACAGAGGTGCTTGTGGTGGTAGCTGATGACAACAGGACTGCAGGTAGGTCAACCAACGGACCTTAAACTCCGAGTTTCCAGTTGCTAAATTCTGTATGCGGCGTTTTAGTGTTGTCGTTAATGATTGCTTGACACGTAAAAATCAAGTGTCAGACGTGATCAGAAACTTATTTTTTTCACCTGAGGAACAAACAGATGTAGCATCATTTACTTTCGGTGGGGGCACCTAAAGGTGCGACATGAACACGTTGTCTGCACCTTGTCTGTGACCGAGCCATGCTGAGCCTCACCCATCCGCTCATCCGCAGTCAGCCGGAATTATGTGCCATTATTTATGGTGTTGCAGTTCAGTGCATGGTTGGCAGGTGGCGCATTGAATATCTTCAGGTGAACTAAAAAGATGTCTTAGTTGGCGCTTCCCTGGTGCTTTACTTAAACTATATATATATATATAAAATTATAAGTAACGTTATTTTTAAGTGATCTAATAGATAGTGACATACAGTAAATAAAATATATATATTTATCCGTGACTGGAAAGATACAAATGTGTATTATTAATGTGATATAAAAGTGAAAATTAAAGTGCAATATACACTAAAAAACAGTGAATAAATTGATGTGACAATCAGTGAAAATTTAAGTGCAATATGGCACTGTGAAATGGTTCATTAAGACAAATAATCTTTGACTCAAACCCAAAAAAGAAGCTGTCTCCTTGGTTCCAAACATTAGGGGAGCAGTGGACGATGTCCAATATGTGGGTGAGAAGAGAGCAAGAAAAACCAATGGCGCAATATCGTAACACAAGGTAAGTGGTTTGTGGATTCATGTGTGTTTACTCACATTCTGTTTGGAGTAATAAAGCAAATCCCATACTGTGGCAAACTTTAGGGTCTGTCTGTAGACTGTGATTGATCTCGGAGAAAAACACAATAGTGTAGATAGTATAATAAACACTATCTGGACAAGTTAAAAAATGCGCACTCACTATATACACGCTCTATCTACGTGAGTGCGCATTTTTTTAAACTTGTCCAGATACGTTAAATAAATAATCTTAAAAATTATTTAACAGAATGAAACCGTCAAACCGACAACTAGAAGATGTCGATTGAAGTCTAAAAACTATTAATATTTTCAACTTTTTCCTACTAACTTCTGTTACATACATGTTGTATTAAACTTCATATTTTATTAATATTTTCAACTTTTTGAATGCTGTAAAGATATTTCATTGTAATCGGAGTGATAACAGAGACATATGTAGTACATTATTACACTTACAGTATTTTGTACTTTTTAATTGCAGTGGGCCTTTTAATAATAATAATAATAGCATGTTCTTGTATAGTGCTGCTAGTTTTACGCAGCACTTTACAGACGTATTTTGCAGGCACAGGTCCCTGCCCCGTGGAGCTTACAATCTATGTTTTTGGTGCCTGAGGCACAGGGAGATAAAATGACTTGCCGAAGATCACAAGGAGCTGACACCGGGCTCTCCCGCTTCAAACTCAGTGCCAGTCAGTGTCTTTACTCACTGAGCCGTTCCTTCTTTGAGACATACTCTATACATTATTATACTTTTATACTATTGTATGGGAGTCTTGCTGAAATAAAAAAAATTGTAACTGCAAAACATTGTAAATCCAAAGTGACTTGTTTCTTCTGTAATATTTACATGTATTGAGTGTTCAGATTAGTGATGTGGGATTTGGCCAAAGTATCGCCTGGATGGATGCATAAACAAAGCAGTCCCCCCCTTACCACTTTTATTCTAGCAAGCAAAATCCCCACAGGTGAAATACCAGTGGCTAAGGTCCCTTTTCATTTTTCAGCCTTTCCCTCATGTGAAGAGAAACCCACAGCCCCCTCATCCCCCGTCCTCTGAATTTCCAATTCCAATTCAAAGACACAAATATCAAATGTATTCCATAGACACCCATGTGCATAGACAAAGCATACACACTCCCCCTGTAGTCTACAGTATAGGAAGTATAGACAAAGTGACTCGGTGTAGTATTTTCTACTTGCTTATATTTTATTATACGTGTATAATCTGGGAGCTTTTCTGAAATAAAAACATTGCAACTGAATGTTTCAATTATACTTTTATACTACCATATGCAATTCAGCTTCTCTGAAATCAAAACATTGTAACTGAATGGATAAAGATATACTGTATAATATATATACCGTTCTTGCCCGATTATAGGGCGAGCCTGAATATAAGGTAAAACCCTAATTTCAGTAGTAGCTGCAAAGAAAAAAGTTTTTGAGACAATTGAAAATGCACATTTTTTTTTCAAAATGCCTGATAGGCTAGTCTTACTTTCCAATGTAAAAATAAGGGATCTGTCCGGATACCTAAGATGGCTGCCGACATCCTGCTCCTCAATTCATGACAGGATGTCAGCCTCTCTGGCCCTAATAGCCAGCAGCTGCTTCTGACCTTTAAATAGCAGGCAGTTGCTCCCTGTCAGTGTATGTGCAAAGTACTCTGTACCTTGTTCTTTTTGAGCCCTGTCTTTGCCTCAACCCCGGAATTGGACTTGACTATCCCTGCCTGGTGCCTCCCTCGACTCCGGAATTGGACGTGACTACCCCTGCATCTCAGGCCTCAGATCCCAGGCCAAGGTCGGTGTACTACTCCCTACCTCTGCCATGCGGGTTCATATCCTGTCATGCAGTTAGCAACATTACAGTAAATACAAACAAATAAACAAAACAACAATTTAATTTAGGTAACACAGTTCACAGTTCCCTGTCGTCAGCATCATCATCGCCGCTCTCTTTTTCACTTGAGTCACTTCCAACACTGTCCTGCATTGTGTGCTGCGGCTACCACAAAAGATCATCTTCAGAACCATCCAAAGCATTGGAAATACAACATTTCTTGAAGCCAATATTCTGGGAGGAAATTAGAACTAAAGCATGAAGTACCCAATCACACAGCTGGCTAACCAATGGTTTTCTTATCTTACCCATTAGAGTGTGAGTGTGGTCACCAGATCTAAGCCAATCTGAGTACTTTTTTCTTAAATGGTCTTTGTTAACAGTCACATTGAGAACTTCTAATTGGGAGGTCATACCTCCAGGGATGATAACTACATCTGTGTGCATTTTAGCAATTTCTTTTTTGACACCCGGGGTTAGGTGTCCCCTGAATGCATCCACTACTAGCATTGATAGTTTTCAGAGCAACTTCCACCAAAGGACGGGGAGAAGAGCATTCTGGAGTACGGCCAGGGATACAAATGCTCCCTAGACAAATGGCAACATAAAAAGATACAAGTACAACTGTTGAAAATTATCTGAATCTGTTACACTGGCTACATATCAACGTGATATTAGATACAAAGGTGAACCAGCTATTTTCAAACCATTGGACATTCTGTCCTACCCCCGTAACACATCAAACCCTTAACCTGAGTATCAAAATAGGACACTAACACCCAAGGTTATAAATAGGCATTTGACCGACCCTACTATACCTTACCACTAGGGAAGCTTCACTTATAGACAGAATCTAGAGAGACACTGTGGTACAAACCAGTATATTTGTTTAAAACTAGAGATATACCACAAGAGACTCCTACTGTACCAGGTATACTTTATCTTTGGAAAGTCTGTGCCCTGATGCTAGTATTTACAGCCCCCCAAATGACTATATACTAGTGAGTATACATACATATATATATATATATATATATATATATATATATATATATATATATATATATATATACACATTTATATTCTGTATTTGAACACCGCTACATAACCCAGTACCATTTAGAAGGAATGTAAACTTTTTTAAAATATGTAATCACTGTATTTAGAGCACTATATTTGTCCTGTATTCAGCCTTTATTTTGATTAATTACATTTTGAAGTTTTATTCCTTATATTATTCCACTTTGGTAGTTGTGCATCATTAAAGCTGCAGTTCAGTCTTTTATTTTTTATTTTTTATTTATTTTTTTACTTCAATAGTTTCATGTGAGCAATCTCTACTTACCTAAAGAACTGTATAGCTGCCAGTCAATTCGTTCTCCATGTATTGATCGGCGAAATTTGGTGACATCATTAGAGCTGGCATATGTTTTTCTTCTGCTTCTGTCAGTCAGTGGAAGCTCATGAATATTCATGATCACTCCTGCACTGACATGTGCTAGAGGGAGGGCAGGGCTGACAAAGGGGTGTGCCAGGGCTTGTGACAGGACATGAAGGGGTGGTGCCTTAGCAAATGCTTGTTAAAATAGAATACAAGAAAATTGGTCTTTCAAAGTTGTTTTTTTTAAAACAGAAAATGCTAAAAGTATTTTTTCTTACTACAGAACTGATTTATTTAAAAAAAACACACATGCAGGATATTGCCTGAACTGCAGCTTTAACCGGATTTCTTTCATAGTACATACTTGTACTTCTTTGCTGGTCTCATCAGATCCCCCAAAGTGACGCAGACTACAACTCTGCTGGCATCAGCCTTAGGCCGCGGGCATGGTCAGTGCGTAGCCGCGCTGAGGCAGCGAACTTACCCCTGGCACCTTTTATGAGGGCGGCTTTAGGGGGCGCTTCCGCCTGCTTCCGGAGGCATGCGGAGACGGAAGAGACATTTCAAATTAAGTTTTGGCGCTGAGGGGAGCGGAGGGACGGTCACGTGAGCGGTTCGCTCAATGAGGGCGAACCAGCTCCGTGATGTCACTGGCCCGCCCCCAGACGGCACGCGCACTAAGGCCAGGGAAAGCACCCACTTTCCCTCAGCCTCCGCACGGCTGCAGTCTCTATGGACTCAGCCTTAGAGTCTCACGTTATTTCTCAGCATGGCCCATCTCTCTCCTCCTTGATCAACTGTTAAACAGTAAAGAACTCTGGGATTCCGTGCAGCAGCTCCAACTCTACTGATTGCGCACGTTTGCTTCCTCAGAGGGTTCTTAGTGCTCCCATTTCACCTTTCACCTTGATAAAGGGCCATAAGCCCGAAACGCGTAGGTGTTCTGTTTTTGTACGTTTTGGACCATTAAACTATCATTGTGGGAACGCACCTCTGTGTCAATTTTTGCTATAGTGGAACCAGTGCTTCGTTTCTTTTCTCCCTGTTCCTGTATATTCAACACAACGGAGGCACGGTATACCCCAGAAGCTGTAACGGATCAGGTTCTTCAATTGCGTGAGTAAACACTCTTTATTGATCCGTTTTCAGTCTCCTTTTCCAAAGTGGCTGCAAGGATTTGTTTATTGCCCCATATCTACACCATGATGCTGTATTAATGCTGGACACCGGCAGGTGTATATTGTCCTTACCTCAGTGCATGTGGGACCTTATTTTCCAGTTACACATCTTATAGGTCTATGGGTGCTAACATACAATCCAGCCTCATTTTTTGCTTTCTCTGGAGGGGTAATCTGCTATACTTTCATATCTACGATCAATGTTTGCTGATATTTTTGTTTTGAAGCACAATGCAACTCATTTTTTCACCAGCTGTGCTATACCCTGTTTATTGCACTGACAATCACAAACATATCTCCACATTAATAGTCCAAAGTTTGGGTGTGTGGGGCATCACGTTGCCTACACATTGATCCCGCTCAACGGCAAGGATCCTTGGGCAACACAGCCCCTAACGCCTTAACCCTAGGGTTAAAGCTCCCACTGCTCCTCCACGGAATCAATCCCAATCTCCTTTGGGAATGAAATAATGCAGTCCTTAACTCTTGCCATTTCACCTCTGCTGGTACAGAAAATGTTTTAGGGATACCATAGATTACAAGAATAATCAAGTTTAAACCTAGTTAAAGAGAATGTATCATACAGGGATGATAAACATTTCTAGCAGAACTGTGAGTACCTAAGAAAGAAGATTGATGGCTAGAGGATTATCTTTTTTTCCCAACCTCGCAAGTCGATTGACTCAACACAGACCTTGAACTCTATAGACTATTCAGAAACGTATGTTTGAAATCTCTTTTCTCTGCAGGTGACATGGTGACTAATTTGACACAGAGGGTGATAGAGGGCACTATGACAAAAGTGCAGGAGTCAGAGCAGGGTTCTATGATTGATCTTCAGGGATTAAAAGATACTGTATGATGGTAGAACTGAGAGTGAAGAGTAAGTTTCGCCCTCCATACATGAGTCACACTATAGAAAAATATGTCAATTTAGTCACAAGGATTGTGGGAGGGGGGAAAGGAAACAACCACATACAATCATCTGAACTTGGCTAAAAGTGAGAGGGAAATCCTTTAAAGCTTCAGGAAAGATCCCATAATAGTCATTAAACAGGCAGATTAAGGAGGGGCCATGCTGATCATGGATAAGACTAAATATCATATGGAGATTTTGAGAACATTTAACAATAGAGAAAACTATGCACAAGTAGATCATAACCCAATTTTTCACACCCAGAGAGAATTTGATAAGGTAACTGGTGATGCCTTTGGGTAGAATATCATTACAAAAAAGCAAAAGGACAATGTATTTAACGGTACTCCGATTATACCAATCTTTTTATATTCTTCCCAAAGTTCATAAAAATATGGAAGACCCATTGTTGCTGGGACCAATTCGGGTTTTCAACCACTTGTGATATTTCTTGATAAACATCTTAGTTAATTGGTCAACACGGGTCCTTTATACATCCAGTACACAACACATTTTCTAAGTAGACTGTCTACATTTGTGGGAAATATGGAGGGTTTAATATTGACCACAATGGATGTACAAGGCCTTTATAACTCTATACCTTACATTAACTGCATTGAGGCCAGCAAGGTAGCCGTCTCTCGACAGGATGATTTGTTGACTTCACTAGAGATTGATTTTATTGTTGAACTGCTAAGGATAGTTCTGGAAATAAATTATTTCCTTTTTGTGGATAGTTATTACATGCAGATTCCAGGAACAGTCATTAGGTCTAATGTGACACATATATGACAGTAATCTGAACAAAGAAAGTGCTGTGGAATGGAGCAGTTACATAGACGATGTGTTTCTTTTGTGGAGAGGTGGTAACAATGATATCAAGGGTTTTCTATAATATCTGCACAATTGTCACCCCACTATTAAGTTCACACGAGAATGGTCGGAGAGGGAGATACCCTTACTTTTTATACAAAGGTATACATTGCAAACAATAAATTAGAAACTGACATCTATAGCAAGACTACTGATAAAAAAACCTTGTTACAATCAGAACCAGAATCCATCTGGTTTTGATGAAAACTAGTTTACCCTTTCGGCAGTTCCTGAGAGTTAGGAAGATAGTGAGTGATGACAGACACATACAGGAGAGAATTCATGATATGGAGAATAATTTTTTTTACAGGGTGTACAGACATGGAAAATTGAAAGAACGAATAAACAGGGCATAGCAGCTGGAAAAAATAAATCTGAAGAGTACTCATCTGCTAATGGATATCGCTGTTAACGGGTGCTCAGATCATTTGGTACAGTGAGCTCCTCTATGGTTCCACAGCATACTCCAGACGGCGTCTCTGCCAAAATCCCTGCTAGCTGCTTCAATATTGCCTGCTTCAGTGCTGCCAGTCACTTCAGTGTTCCGTGCTCATCCGCATGGACACACAGCTTCCTGGTTCCGTGTCTGCAGCTCTGCCTCCAAACGACATGTCACTATGCACGTGCGTCACCACGTCCAACGTCCTGTTGTGACTTTCTCAAGGATCAGAGCCCCTGGTATCCAGTTCTGTGGTCTAAGTGTTATTAACACAGCATCCACCTATCCACACACAGCGTCTTACAAATTGTCTCAATCAAATTTGTTTTTACCCCCTATGTGAGTACCTGTCTTACAGACTACTCCATGTTATAATAAATTTCCCATTTTACAGTTATACTATGGAGCTGGTGCTTCTTGCCTTCTGTTTTTTTGTAGGTTATCAGTGATCAGGCTAGATCACTTTAGAAGCTTGCCACCTCCATAAAGACTGTTTCCTGATACTGGACATTTCATCCCATCACTGTGATTGGTTTGACACCTTTTTCACTATTTTTTTCACTTTTTTATACCATTTATTAAATTTGTTCACATTTAAACATGTTTTCACATATTTATTGGTTGTCTATCACGTCACTTATTATTATACACTATTAGCGCTACTCTTTGTTTGTGTTGTGTAGATAGATAGCTGTGTTTGTATGGTTTTCTATAAATACATTCTTATTATTCGAGGCCCGGTGTTGTGTCCTGTTGTCTGGCCTTCAGGCCATGTGCTCAGCTAAGGGATATCCCTGGTCATAATGGGGAGTAGGACTTGGGACCCCACCTTAACAAATAGCAGTCAGTCTAAGGGAAATAACAAGGGGTTACACTTATATTTGTCTGAAAAAGTAAATTACCTACATACAGTATAACCTATAGAACATACCACTGCCATTAGTTACCTATTAGTTACAATCTCAGAGCCTCGACATTATAAACATTTCTTTATTTCATTTTTTATTTATTCCCAAGGCCCCCCCCTAAACGTCCTTAGACTTTTCTAAGTGACAGAAAGCCCCTTTGAAAAACCGCTGAAGCTCGGGATAGAACAACATTGCACATCAAATCAGATGAAGCTTTCATTCCTGTCTGATGTCGCTGCCTCAGCTTGAGAGGTAGAAGCCAAAAAGCAGCAAGGGTGAGATCAGCAGAGGTTTCTGGGAGAGGAAATAGCAGCCACAGGGTCTCTCTGACATAGCGAACAATCCTTATAACTACAATTGTTTAGGAGTCAGTACATTTAGAGAATTTTGAGGAAACTGTTTCAGTTTGTGCTTATAAGTGGCCCCTCTTTTATATGATGTGTTTAGTTCCGGGTTATTTTTCGTTTGGACTGTTCCTTTAACTATTGCTTTATAACCAACCCTGAACACTGTATATGTGGATCCCATGCAGCATTTAAAGCCTAATTACTGTACCTATGAGATATATAGATGTAGCCAACATTATTGCAACCCGTGCTGCTCACCCACAGGTGGAATTGTATAATAGTCCCACCCCTTCACGCAATGGCTGATTAAAAAGAATGGGCGCTTTTCCCGCTGGTACGTTGTGTATATTCTGCTGCAGTGCGCCACAGGTTACAATAACGTTGGCTACATCTGCAGGGTTCGTAGGTAAGTGAGCTTTAAATGCTGCATCAGATGAAAATATACAGTGATCAGTGATCAGAGTTTGTTATTAAGCAGTTTTAAATGTGAAATTTCACAATGTCGTCCAGTTGAATTGCTTAGGGACCTCTGAATGGGAAAGTGTTTGTCAATCAAGAGTTTACTTTCCCCTAATCCCCCCTGTCCTTATCAGAGAACCAATAAAGATAAGGGGAGGTGGGAGGAGGGACCCTGGCTGTATAAGGACACTGACATCACACAATGACATCACACAAAAAGGAGCAGCCTGAGGAAATCAAACTCCTCCCAGGTCTGACTTAAAAAAAATGCATAAAAAATACTTGTAGGTGTCAGATTTGGGTAAAGAAAAGGTATCAATCACCCAGATGAGACCCCTTAAACTGGTCACTGGAATTAATTCACTTTGGTCTGAGCGGGAATTGCCCCTTAAAATCAATAGCTAAAGGGAAGTCCCAAGCCTCATTAGCTCTTTGAATCAAGATTTAAAAAGCAGTTGAACTGATCTTAAATTGGTATAAAAAAGCAAAACAAACTTTACAACGGAATAGAAGTGTTATATGACCAAGCAGCTTCAATTTATTGTAACTCCATGTTATGTTAATTTGAAGGCATTTACCCTTATGCTGCTGGAAGATGGACAGCACTTCTAGAAAAAAACCCTGAGTGATAGCCCTTGTGATGTTAAAGGAATGTCACAAGGGCACGCCAAGGGTTAAAGTGACTGCCCTAGTCTAAGGGGACTTTTTAGGATACCAACAAGCGGCCAGAGCCCCTTTCTTATTCTACGACATTACAATTATTCAGCAATTATTTCAGTGGAGCTCTGAGCTGCCCTGACACAGAGAAGCTGTTTCACAGACTATTAAATAGGAGACTGGGCGCGTTGAGAAGCCTATAATTCATTCTGTAGAATTGAGATTAAAGGAGTATGTTTGCCAACATCATTGGATGCATCATCAAGTCTACAAAGAGAGCCAATTTCCAATCAGCGTTCTCTATTACACCCGCCACCTGTAAAAGATGGATTTTATTTGAAACAAGTCCGGTCACAAGCACCAATTCTAATATTCAGTCATAGATTATAGCAACAGACCATTTCTCTCTCTTGTGCCTAATGAATTTCTATCCATTATGAAACTCCTAACATATAAAAGCTCAGCACTAGGCAGTTCAGCTTCAATTATTGACAAAGTTATTGGCCTTTGGAGAATGAGCTAATGGCCATTTTTCTTCCCTGCTTCAATTCTCGCACAATCTCTTGAGAGCTTGAAGAAAGTTCTGTTTCACAGGGCAACAGAAAAAAATATTCAATCAGTATGATTATTACAAGTGGAAATAAACTAGTCCTAAGACCTGATCTGCATGTTTTGGAGCTAAGGACCTATGTGTATGTGTTACTGACAATATTTTGAATACAAAAAGAGATCCTACTCAATTTTGATGCTGAGTCTTTTCCTTTGCATAGTAAAAGTTAATCTAGCACTGGGTCTTCTTGATTCACTTGTATATCTAGAGTTTTCTTTTAAGAGGGAGTGGGAATC
Source organism: Ascaphus truei (assembly GCF_040206685.1). NCBI lineage: Eukaryota > Metazoa > Chordata > Amphibia > Anura > Ascaphidae > Ascaphus > Ascaphus truei. Next base: position 29,837,459 of record NC_134496.1, read on the forward strand.
ATTTCTTCATTGTCCCTCTGTTTAAATGGTGAGCAGGATCAACATTCATGTAGGATGAACTTTTTATTAAACCGGTATCTTTGTTGTTATGGAGAGAGAGAGAGAGAGAGAGAGCTTCCACATAACCCACAGTCTATACGGAAGAAAAGTTGAGACCAGAGAAATACAAAGCGGTGATTACAGGGCTAATGGTCTGTAAGTATCAGAATGTCCATTGGATAAAGGAATTTGCTGTTTCAAGGCGACAGAAAGAGGGAGTGAGACACCTGACTGGAAAATAGTCCTATCAGTGTATTTAAATGAGCTAATTTGCATATTTAAATGAGTTTGTTTCCCAGGTATCTCAGCTGTATTGACAGGTAGATGAGTGTTTTAGGAGGTATGTAAGTCGAGGAGTAATCTACTAAATAGGACTTCCATCTATCTGCCCTACTCTAATTTTTACTCTACTTTTTGGCCTATAAGGTGTATTCCTGTGCTGGAAGGTGTCTCATTCTTTTGAATGGGACTGAAATATTTTCCAGCAAGGGGATGACTGCTTGACAAAATAGGCCCTGTCTCATCATGCCAGAGAAAAGCATGTTTAAGGGGTCAGTCCCTCCTTGGACCAAATTGTACTAATGACAGTGAAATGTTTAAGGGTTAGTCCATTCTAAGGCCAAAGTGTACTAATGGCAGTAACATAAAGAGAAAAATAAGGTAGCGCTAAAACCAAAACCAATATAATAAAATACCAAAATAGATTAATAGGATTGAAATCCCTAACTACTCACACATATGCAAATAGAGGGCGGCTGCCAAATAACACACCTGACCACCTGGTCAGAAAAATATAATAAAAAACACAAATAAATTTGGCGCCTAAGTGTATGTAGCCAGGTCCCCCATGGGTTTTGTCCCCCCCCCCTCACTCACCTCCATAGCTGTCCGGAGGGTTGAGGCCGTCTGCGGGAGTGCACGGGTGCGCGCGAGGGTAGCAGCATGCAGGGGGGGGGGGGGGGGGCGTGTGGAATCTGTGCCGGGTGCTGGTGCGGCGATCACGTCACGAGGACTCCCGGCGACTCCCGTTACAGGGCGTCGCCATCTTCTTTTGGCTCGAGCATGCGCCGTGTAGATTCGGGTGCGGTGGCCATTACATTGGACTTGCGCATGCGCAGAGAGCAGCAATAGCGGTGGCAATTAGGTAGGGACACTCTATGGACACTACAACTCCCAACAGCCACTGGGACTGCAAGATCACATGCGCCAACCAGCCAATAGGGCTGCAGCAATCCCCTGCGGCCAGAGAGATACATTTTGCGCGCTGTGAGGAACACGCCAGTCGGAAGAGGGACAGCAAAGGGTCAGGTAGTGTCCAGGGAGTGGTGCTTCTCTGAGCTAGACCAGACTGTGTCCCCTAGGGCCCAGTTAGGCCCCGACTCACTAGTAGAGCAGTGATTGCTTTAGGGACAGGCCCTTAGGTAGGGACTCTGCCCCATTATCTATTTGGTAGTCAGGGACACAGTGCTACACAGCGCAGCCCTGCAAGGTGGGTTTTGGGATCAGAATGCCACCAAGGACACAGAGACTTACGGTGATATTATCCACGCCAGAATTCAGCCCACGCGGTGGAAGATGACGACGTCGGATTGGAAGGAATCCCTGTCGTAGTCTGCGGAATCCGGGTGCAGGAGCCCCGGGCAGGTTTCGTTCTACAAGTGCACCAACACTGTACAGCAACGCAAGGATCACGCCTAAAGGTTGGGGGTACCACTTGGGGACACTTACGTGGTAGAGTGGCCAAGGGCCCTGAACAGTACTTTGGACACGGTGTGGGGGTAACACGGTGGTGGGTCACTGCAGACGTGCAGGGTGTATATATATATATATATATATATATATATATATATATATATATATATATATATAATATGTGAAACCCCCTTATGCAAAATAGGAGTGATTGACATATATCCTATATGCAGATTCAGTAAAGGTTATTCTTGTTTATTCATATTGTGTGTTATTGGATTGTGTCCTGTGAGGGGCCCCTCCCGCTCTGTCAGGATCCCTCTCAGGTGGAGGCATTTCACCACGAGAATTACGATTATATATGTACCCCAGGCTCCCCGTGCGGAGGCTTAGGCTCCTGAGGGCCACACAGGTAAAATACAGCATTAGTAGCGTCTGTGTTCATGAGGAAACAGTGTTACATGTACTTGAATTAAAATAAATTCAACAAAAAGTCATAACAAAAATAATAATAAATATACAACCATACATGGATGTATGGCACAGGGTCCTTGTGGAATCCGATGGTGTTGATGATATTAGTTCAACATGTGCATGAAAAACAAAGAAAAAGCATACATAGTGCAATACTGCTAGCAAATACAAACCTATGTTACTGAGAAGATATTAGCAACCATGTGGCGAAACGAAAACAAACAAACAAATAAAACAAATAAACTAAGTGGATCCTCACAGACAAAACAGGTGATATTTAGCTGAATATAAAAAAAGCACATTTATAAAAATAATCATCAATTTGATCAAAGGCAATCAATACATCAATTTACGGTTGTATATTTATTATTATTTTTGTTAGGAATTTTTTTTAAATTTATTTTAATTCAAGTACACTTAGGCGCCAAATGTATTTGTGTTTTCAATGGAAGTAACATACTTAATGGGTCACATCTGGGTGATTGATTGTGCATTATTTTGGGCTTTGTGCCAAAATCTGACACCTTGAAGTATTTAAAAATCCTTTGTTTTAAGTTAAGTTGATTTCCTCTGACTGCCCTCTTTTCTCTGTCACTGTGTGTTCAACAAGAGCTTTCACAGGCAAATTCCCCCTCCCCCCCCCCTCTCTCCCCATTCTTTCCCCTCATCTTTTCTTGGCTCTATGTTTATAGCAGAGTGGGCTAAGGGTAAAGAAAATACACGATTAAAAAAAAAAAAAAAAACACTTTCCTATTTGGCAAACCTACACGCAATATGCAATTTGTAATGAACGTCCCCACAAAAATGAAAGCAGACAAATCTTTGCAATTAGCACAGTTAGAATTGTTTAGGTAAGCCAATTTTACAACTTTACGATAGGTTGTTTTCTAGCCAGGTACGGGGGATCGCACTTTTAAAAGTTCACTATCTCACGGCACAGACCAGTTTCATTAAATTATGGACAATGCAATTTTCTCTCCTCATCTCCCCACATACTTTGACCTACATTGATATACAAAACAGGTACGAGACAAGCAGTTTGCTAATGAAGCTGCCTCCCTCTCTGTAATGTCTTCAATCCATCGCTGGATTACTCGGCTCAGAAGACGGGTTGTAGATTTTCTTTTAATCTAATTCAATTTGCCTCCAAACTGTTTCTATTTTCTTTTAACCAAATCAGCATTTGTGCTCGTAAAGTTAGTTAAGCTGATCAAGGAACAATTGTTCAAGAATTAAAAGGAGTTTGCTGAGCAGGGGCTGGAAGTTTTGGGCGAAGCAAATTTGTCAGCCCACTCACAAATACACACACAGTTGTACGCATAATCAGGGGCGCAGACAGATTTCCTGGGGCCTAGCAGTTATGTCCATCAGCCCCCCCCCCACCTCACGAGCCCCCCTCTATTTCCCCAATCTTCCATGTATTCTCTCCCCTCCGTCTCACTCCCTCTTCCTCATACAGTTGCCAGGTGTCAGGTATTGAACCAGACTGCTCGGTATTTGGTTACTCTGTTAAAAATGAGATATAATACTGGACATGTACAGTATGTGTCCGGTATTATGTCTCTGGACTTAGTAACCTTCCGGCAGGGCTGGAATTGTGGGATTTCCCCCGAGAAGGGAGAGGGCAGGGCTACTGCTAGGGGCTTAGGCAGCCCCCTCCATTCTGATTGGCTTCATTACACTGCAGCAGCTAATCAGAATGGAGGTGGCAGGAGCCTGGAGGTGGGGACAAAGAGCGGAGGAAAAGCATGGAGCAGAAAGAGGTGAGGCTGTGTCATGTGTTCTCTGTGTATTTGTTCTGTTTTTGTCCTGGTGTCTGTGCTTGTACTATTTTGTACTATTTTGTCCTGCCATGTGTTTTCTGTTGCTGTCCTTTGGGGGTGAGAGGATGAGGGGAGGTGGGTTGAGAGGATGAGGAGAGATGGGGTGAGAGAGGATGAGGTGGGGTGAGAGGATGAGGTGGGGTGAGAGGATGAGGTGGGGTGAGAGGATGAGGTGGGGTGAGAGCATAAGGTGGGGTGAGAGCATGAGGTGGGGTGAGAGCGGATGAGGGGAGGGGGTGAGAGAGGATGAGATGAGGGGGTGAGAGGATGAGGTGGGGTGAGAGGATGAGGTGGGGTGAGAGCATGAGGTGGGGTGAGAGCGGATATGGGGAGGGGGTGAGAGAGGATGAGATGAGGGGCTGAGAGAGGATGAGATGAGGGGGTGAGAGGATGAGGGGGGTGAGAGTATAAGGGGAGGGGGTTGAGAGGATGAGGGGAGGGGGGTAAGAAGATGAGGGGACAGGGTTGAGAGGACGAGGGGAGTGAGAGGATGAGGGGAGAGAGAGTGGATGAGTGGGTTGAGAGGATGAGGAGGGGTGCAACAATCTTGGAATTTGTGGGAGAGAAGCATTAAGATCAGTATTGCTCGCCATGTACAGCATGTCTGCAGGTATGTTATTTATAAATTATCTGGCCATTACGTCATTTGTTCTAAATTTCACTTCAAGCATGCACCCATTTGCATAAATTTGCACCATTTCATATTCTATTTCCTAAAAAAAATCCTAGGGAGGGCGCTCCCTTACAAGTCTTCTCTCCAGACTTTTTATGAAATAGAATATAAATTGATGAATACTTGGAGAGAAATTTAGAAAAAAATTACGACAGGTAATTTATGAATAACATTCTCAGACACTCCCCAATACATATAAAAACAAACATCCCCCCTTCCCAATACATATTGTAAACCCCCCCCCCCAATACATATTATAACCCCCCCCAATACATATAAAATAAAACACCCCCAAAATACATACAGTATAGAATATAGACTTACCTTGGGGATGGTCTCAGGCCTCTGGCCTGGCCTCGTGGCTGTGGGTGGGACCAGCTGCCAGTCCTCTAGTTGCTGCCAGGCTCCGCCTCCCCCAGCTGCGGGCCTCCCTCACTGACTGTCCCACACGGAGACTCTGATGTCAGTGCGCGCACACACCCGCCGACAGGAGAGGAGACCTGAAACAAGTGTCCCGACCGCGGATAATTAATCTGCCATGTGTACTGTCAGTGATAAAAAAAGAAAATTTGGAAAACGTGAATTTGCCTTTTTGGGACTGATCCAAAGCTCAAAGGACGCGGCTGATACGAGGCGGATCCAAATCCGCAATAAAATTTGCCCAGCCATTTGCACACTTTGGTCCCAGGACGGAATGATCCTTAAACATGTCACTGCCATTAGTACACTTTTGTTCCAGGAGGGACAGACCCGTTAAACATGTTTGGTCCTATGAAGTAAGGCATGTGACGGAAAGGGCAGCATGGTGGTTTAAATAAAGGTTAAGCCTGGTCCTGCCTTCCTTTCCTCAGGGTCAGTGCCCATGACCCAAGGGTTATTGTGAGGCACTGAGATTGCCTGTGAATGTATTTCTCAAAACCATGTAATATGTTCAATGTTATTGTATTTTGAAAGTAGTTGTGCCGTGTATGTAGTGCTTTTACACATGTGGGACTGTAATACCACCTTGCTAGACATACGGAGCCAGATCAGAGGCCCCTTTCCCCTGGGAAACATGCTCCCCTGCTGGACAATTAGTTTTCCTTGGCTGCAGGGGGACACGCCCATCTAAGGGCCCATAAGCCCCATTTATAGCAGTTTTCAAAGACTTGGGTGGGTCAGGAAAAAGGGCAGTGTCAAGGAAGGCTTGGTACAAAGGTGCCTAGCTGAGTTTGCAAACGGTCAAAAACTGTAATTTTCGGGGCCGCCAAATCGACACCATCTCTTCCACCCTCGTGGACCTGAGCTGGATCATCTTGTCTGGCAATGGCCGTCACAGGAACTTCTCTGATTGGCTGATCCATATCTCTTGCTTGACCTGGAGTCACAATCGTTTTTGCTGTGATTGTCCGAGCTCCGCTTCTACATGCATTCGAATGGGAGAGGGGAAATCTGCGAATGTAAGGCCGGTCCAGAGTTGCAGGCAGTTGGATGTTGCTTGTGGGTATTCTCGCGGATCGGAGACTACCTGGAAATCCTAGCCAGCGGTGATTGGAGGGCTTTGTGGCTACGAACAAGGCTAGGGAGATGACCTGGGTAAGCGGGTTTATGTCGTGCCCAACACCTAGTGAGTTAGATGACCCCTGTTAACCTCTTAAGTATTTAATCTGGATAGTTTGTTTTATACTGTTTGTTTTGTGTTTTAACAGTTTTATGCTTGTAATGCTCCCTGTTGTCTTCTGCCAGAATAAACCCATTTATTTAACCACTTACACTGCCTTGTGCTGTGATCTCTGTGCAAGTCATCGGATCTTTCATGACACTGGCCCTTTATGAAAGACACTCCATTCTCCTGCATTGTGTGTGAATGTCTCTGTACTGTATATGTCTCCTAAATTGAACATTTGCAAGGTAATTCTAGCTGCAAAAGCTAATTTACTCTAAACACATACTCGCAAGCCTCTTTTCATCAAGTGGAGTGAATGATACACAGATGGGAGGTGGGAGAAGTCACTGCGATGACGTAGGGACTAGTGAGCATGTATTTAATCTGTTGAGTACACAGAGAGGAGAAAAAGAGAGAGAAACACCATTACTTCAAATACTAATAACAGGATTTCCATAGTTGCTTTGAACATGACAGTACATACCACAAATATTAAAATTACAAATCACAAATATCAGGAAGAAAAAAACCCTACTCTACTTCAGGCCTCCCAGGAGGGTTTAACCCCTTACTTACCTTAGCAGTTACAATAAAGGGGTTAACCACTTGCTCAAGGCCTAAGCACCTTCCCCAGGACACAACCCCCTTCATCCACCCGCTCTACCACCAACATCACATAGGAATGGGCAAAAGTGCTATTAGCCAAGGATGGTAAATAGCGATTTCGCCCGTTCAAATGATCATTACAGTGCAATACAATAAATTACATTACTATAAAAAAACACATTACTATAAAACAAAACTCTAGCCATTTCATCCATTGATTGTCACTATGTTCATCAATGGACACCCCCTCCCCACCACCCCCCCTCCAGCAACACACACTGTAATGGGCAAAAGGCCTATTATCCATATCTGCATATCAATATTGCATTTGCCCATTAAAAATAAAACATTAGCCAGCATATAGTAGATTAAAGTTGTACTCATCCCTGCCAGGATGAAGGCAGTCCTCATCTGTCGGCCGTCTTCCGTGGGCAGCAACATTAAAATAAAAAAATAAAAACTACTGGCTACAAACCCCTTAATTACCAAAGCAAATATTAACCACTATAGTAATTAAGGGGTTAAACACCAACCACTGCGCACTGGGGGGGGGGGGGGGGGTGGAGGGGGGTGAGGGGGCTAACCACCCTCCCTGTGACAACTACCCCCCTCACCACACATACAAATGGTCAAAAGCACTAGTAGCCAAATATGGCTAATAGCACATTTGCCCATTTGTTTTCAAAACAAAATAAATACACAATAAAATAACATTGACATAACAGTACAATACATTGCACAGTTGGCAATAAACCCATTGATTGTCACTGTGGTAAACTATACCCACAATGGGGGCAAGGATTACCACAACGGCAATGAATGGGCAACCTAAAAAATATATCCGAAAAATAAAATACATTACAATTAAATAAAAACAAATATTTGCCTAAAAAATGCATTGATTGTCAGTGTGGTTATCTATACCATTGACACACAGGTAATAATGGGATTTGTCCCATGTGTGCACAGGGGGGAGAGGAAAGACAACGAGGTGAGTAGGAGGAGGAAACAGAGAGACAGCAAGGAGAGGAGGAGACAGCTGAGTAAGGGAGGAGGGAGTGTAGTGTGCACAGAGAGGAGCAGACACAATAAGGCAGGGAGTGAAAAGACGAGCAGGGCATGATAGAGGAGAGAGTAAGGCGGGAACAATGGGACAAGAGCAAGGCGTTACAGGGAGGTGTAAAAACAAAGAGTAAAGTTTAATTAATAACCGTTCAGACCTCCTAGATCAGTGTATGTTACGCACGGTACAGCTAGTTCTCTATAATAAGGGTTGTGGAACTGTGAAATGCACTACTTTGGAATATGCATGTGATAGCAGATAAAGTAGAAGTATTTAACATTGGATTAAAAATATTTTACAGGGATATGCCGAGCAAGATGAAATTTAGAAAGAGCATTGAGTCAAGGAGAAGTTCTAATTGATTAGAATAAAACATATTAGAGCATTGATCAGGGAAAATCGTAATACCATTTACTGGAGTCAGGATATAGTTCTCTCCTCTTATTAGACAAAATTGGCAAATGTTTTGCCAATGGCATTGTTTTTTTGGGAGGTGTGACTTCTGAAATATAACTACAACTATAAAATGAGTATTTCACCTAGTAATAATTTAGTAATGGTTGAATAGGATGGACACATGTCCTTTAAATTAATGGAAACAGGGCATTAAACAGAACAAGTAAGAAACAATAGTGAACTGCATGTTTCTATGCAGCATTTAATGAAAAGAGAGAAAGGAGAATTTAAACGATTGTGCATTGGTTGTGTTTATAAGCTAAATGGAAAAAATAAAAACCTAAATTTTTAAAGGGGTAGTCCCACACTCCGGTCACAAAATAATTACCATTTCGCTGCCACAGAAACCATAACATACAGTATATATCAATTAATGTTTTCTACAATGCCTACTTTTTATCCTTTAAATATTTTTATATATAAACAGTATATATACATACACCAATCTGTATAATTTGAAACAAGTTTAACCGTGGTCACCATAATCCATCCTATTGGTTACCTTGTTTTTAGGGCTTAGTATCTCAGGAAAATGTAGGTTTTTGTTAATCCTTTTAAGATATTTAATTCGTACATTGTCCCTGAATGAGCCTAGATTTAAACTTTGTTGAATGTACGACGCTTGTTCCATTTTGAACTTTGTAATGTAGCACTTTTCATAATATAACTTTTATATTTCAATACACATAATTAATACATTTGTTTTTTCAATTCTCCCGGAGGTGATAGGGACAGATTTAATGGATAACAATTTATTGTTCCATTGACATGTTTATCGAAATCCTGTGGCAGCTCTAATGCAAATGACTTTTTGCTCTTACCTTTTCAAGGACAGATACAGTATGCAATCTTTTTCACATTTAGTAGTTGAATGTTCCTGAATGTGGGTTTTCACTTAAAATAATAATAATAATAAAAAAGATAACTCATGCATCAACGCAGAGAAAATTATTTTGGTACAGATGAAAATGTTGCTACCCTACAATTCCTGGATTTTGTGATGCAGATTCATGGGAGAGAGAAATTTACCCTGAGAGGTGCAGAATTTGATCCATTCCATTATAATCTGCTTATCATGTAACTCGTGCCTAACAACTCCTACAGTATTAACACTCTCCAAATCACAATCTGACGCACACAGGGCAAAGATTGGTGCAAAGCACTTGATTTATTCTTTTATCTATGCTAAGGGGGCAATTCAATATATGTCAATCGTCTTCAATAGGGATGTTTTTACGAAAACAGCTCGAAAGGCCATCTCAGTATAAAAAGATACTCTTTCCATAGATTTTGCTCCAAAACTCTCTTAGTACAGAGACCCCATAATATGTCTTTCAGTAATTATTTCACTTTATAAATTATTAAATTGCCAAAAACACTGATTGTGGGAATTAAAGCAAATACTTCCCTTTCACTTCATATACAAACTTCCTTCTAACTTTCTCTCTGTCATGATCTAGCCTGCAGTACCCATGCTTGTCCACTGGGACTGCTTCTGCTCTGCTGGCTCTCTCAATGTCATGTTCTAGCCTGCAGTGCCCATGCTTTTCCACAGGGAGTGCTGCTACTCTGCTAGCTCTCTCAAGGAACATTCCAGACCCTGAAACCTGACACCTCTGCACCTGTGTTCTACCTCTCAGCCTGTCTATATAAACTCCCCCTTCCTGTCTGTCAGTGCCTGTTTATGCTGGTTCCTCCAGCTAGATTCCTGTGTTTGCTGCTGCTGTTGCTATTGTCCTGTTCTTGTCTCCTTGTTGATGAGCTCTGCTTGTGACCCCGACCACGCCACCTGCCTCTGACCTGCTTGTGCCCTCAACCACGCTATCTGCCGCCTGCCTCTGACCTCTGCTTGTGACCTCAACCACGCTCCCTGCTGTTCCTGCCACTGGGATCCACTTGAGCCGAAGATCAACCCTTGACACTCTCCAAGGAGATTGGAAAAAAACACCTCCCACACTTCCTTCTCCAGCACGATACCTCGATTCTCATAGCCAAATCAACTACCTTTACCAAAGTTACCTCATTGTGTCTCTGTTATTTACACCAGTCAACACTAACACGATGGGACATATTTACTAATCGGTGATATTGCATTAGACACCCTCTATGCCAGAAACATCTTACAGCCATGGATACAGAGACCTATCAAATCTCATTGATTTGAAGTCAGTCTCGCAGAATGTTATCATCAAAGCAATGTGTTGCTATGCCATCTGGCACTCTGGGAGTTATATAACCCCCTAAAATTTGTGTTTTCAAATGTATAATCCTATAAGTCTTACAGATTATTAACTTCCAAGGAGCAAAATCAGTGAGATTTTGGCGGTCCGAACTAAAAACAGCATTTTAATGGAAAATTTGTGATTTTATTTTATCAGCGAACCTCCATTGAAGCTAAAACCAGTGAGACTACAGTAACACCAAATGATGCTTAGAGAGAATTAGCGAGATGTGACAGGTCTTGTCTTAATTATCGTACTTAACTGTAACTCATTCTATCACCAACAGCTTTTCATAACCTAGTAATAAGTGAAAGGGTTAATTAGCCTTGACCTGTTGAGAAGGGACTTTGGCGTTATTAGTCCCACTTTCCTTCGTTAGTGACTCTAACGAAGCCGGGGACCATAGTGCGCACACATCGATCAATGAAACTTCCTGGCTGCCCATTGTAATGAGCCTGGGGGTAGCACCGGGAGTGAGGGGAATCAAGCTTGGGACACACTTCACTCTGAGCAGTATCTGGATCTTTCACGGTTCAGTTGTCTTCTCTCCCTTTGCTTCCCCTTGTGTCACCCAAGTCAGAATGTCTCAGGGCTGGCTAAGTCATCTGTGACAGCATCCTGCCAGCACTCAGCCTGGCTTGTATCCAAACTTGCAGTCTGTCAGCTCCTGCCTCCCTGGGCACTTCACTCCTTTCAATTTTCCTTTTATTTATTTCTCGTCACTTCCAAATTCTCCCTTTCCCTTATTCTTTCTTTCCTTTTTTTTTTTTGTTCATTCATTTTTATTTTTATTTCTTTCATTCTTTCCCCTTTTAAAGGGTATCACCTTGAGTCATTGAGTCCCCAAGGTCATTGGAACATTTTAGAGGTCATGCGCACATGTAGTTAAACCTTTCTTCAGTAATAAGGCAGTCAGTTTTCTTTCTGTAGAATGACAGCTAAGCAGGATTCGGATGGAAGAGAAGGAGAGAGGGGGAGGTAGCAAAGGAGTGGGAGGGAGAATGATCACAAACGAAAAAGTAATATTTTAACAAAGCTAAGAAGTTATGTTGTGCCTCAGCTCCTCTTTATCTAATGAGCTCTCCATGGCTTTGATCACTGCTTTTTCTTTGAGGACAGCAAAACTGCATTTTCAACTTTTTTTCCTTGACAATTTCTGTTAACTCAGTTCTTTCTGTACCAAATTGTGAAAGACACTATTAAAACTCTGCATTCATTCTTACTCCCTTTACTGTATTTCTGTCACGCATGCTCACCACAAACCGGACTGGACCACGAGGTCAAGATGGGGATGTATGAGAAACACTGCCCTACAGCCATGAGGGCGGGTCCGGTAAGCAGAGTCGGTGTAGGTAGCCGGGTCAGGGTAGGAGAGAGTGGGATCGTAGAGGTTACATAGTTACATAGTAGATGAGGTTGAAAAAAGACATAGGTCCATCAAGTTCAACCTATGCTAAATTTAGACAACAGATACTTTATTCTATATCTATACTTACTTATTGATCCAGAGGAAGGCAAACAAAAAACCCCATTAAGGGGAAAAATGAATTCCTTCCTGACTCCAAGAATTGGCAATCAGATTAATCCCTGGATCAACATCCTTCCCATGTATATTTATTTGGTATATCCCTGTATACCTTTCCCATCTAAAAAGATGTCCAACCTTTTTTTGAACAAATCTAGTGTATCTGCCATCACAGTCTCCATGGGTAATGAATTCCACATTTTAACTGCCTTACTGTAAAGAACCCTTTCCTTTGTTGCTGGTGAAATTTCCTTTCCTCCAACCTTAAGGGATGGCCCCGAATCGCTAGTACTGCCCGTGGGATGAATAGTTCTTTTGAAAGCTCCTTGTATTGTCCCGAATATATTTGTATAGTTATCATATCCCCTCTTAGACGCCTCTTTTCTAATGTAAATAAATCTAATTTAGCTAGCCTCTCCTCATAAGTTAGATTGTCCATCCCCTTTATTAATTTGGTGGCTCTTCTCTGCACTCTCTCTAGTTCCATAATGTCTTTTCTTAGGATTGGTGCCCAAAATTGTACTTTGCCGTAGTCAGGGTTGGAGAGGTCAAGCGTAGTCAGAGTCCAAAGTCGAGGTCGAGGATATGAGAGAATAGAAGTCCGGTAGGCGAGCCGAGGTCCAAGGGAGCCAGAGGTCAGGAGTCCGGTCAAGGTTGGGGGTCTAGGTTCAAAGAGACAAGAGTACACAGCAAGGCAGCTTGTAGCAAGCATGACAGAACACAGTGTATGCTCAGCAATCAGCCCAGGGATGATTGAGACTAAATACCAGTGAGGGCCAATGGGTGGCCGTCCCAACGATGAGGTCAGAGGTAGGCAGACCGCTGGTAGGAGGCAGGGTGCAGGACAGGTGAGCATACACCAGAGTGATTGCTGGGTTCAGATGCGGGAGTGCGTGCGCGAGCCCACAATGCACAGCAGAGGCGGGAGTGCGGAGCAGCATCAGTGGTGCTCAGGAGAGGCGCCGGCACCCGCGGGGGTCTGCCATGGCAGCGTGTGCATCCTGGGGGTGGTGCATGTGCATTTGCCGGTCTGAAGGCAGCGGCGGTCCGGGACCGGAGTTCGCGCGCGTCCCTGACTGGAGTCACTGGTGCGCACGTGACTCTGCTGAAAGAAGGCGCCATAGAAGGTAGGGAATGCGGCGAGATCCTTACAATTTCATTCTTCATCAGATGGCTAATTTCTGGGCTATTTCTGTCCCTTTGACATCGAAAGGGTTATTGCTACATTATAATACAGCTCAACCCTGTTATAGCGCGGTCCTCGGGGGCCACCCGATCCAACCGCGCTATAACCGGGGGTCATGCTAATTAGAAAAAAAATGGCCACCGCAGGCCCGATTGGGAGGAGGGAGGAGTGGGGAAGAGGTGGCCGGCAGCCCTACACATCCCCCAGCAGCCACCGTAACTTCCCCTAGTAGCCTCACTTCCCCCTGTAGTACCCACTCTGATCCCCCCCGCCAGCCCCACTCCGCTCAACCCCCCCAGCCAGCCCCGCTCCGAGCAACCTTCCCGCCAGCCCCGCTCCGATTAACCCCCCCATCCAACCCCGCTCAGATCAACCCCCCCCAGCCAGCCCCGCTCCGAGCAAACCCCCCCAACCCAGCTCCAATCCAGCCTCACTCCAATTACACCCGCCCCGCCAGCCCGCTCCGATCCCCCAGCATCTGACACCAAAGGTAGGGAGGTAGAGGGGGGGGGGGGTTGGGTTACTGAGTGTGTGTTGTGTGTGTTGTGTGTGCAGTGTGTGCAGTATGTTGTGAGTGTGTGTGTTGTGATGTGTGCTGTGAGTGTGTTCAGTGTGTTGTGAATGTGTGCTGTGAGTATGTGCAGTGTGCTGCGAGTGTGCTGTGCAGTGTGCTGGGCATGTGCTGTGCAGTGTGCTGCGAGTATGTGCAGTGTGTGCAAATTTTTTATTTTTTTTAAATATTCGGGGTCCATGCTCAAACTGCGTTATATCGGATCGCGCTATGACTGGGTTGAGCTGTACTTTTCTTATTGACATGCAAATAATAGATGATGCTTGAATGTTTGTAGAAAGGATACATGTTCTGCACTGTGATAGATCATACCAGGATCATCTATACTGTAGTTAAAGGTTTGGACTAGAGCTTAATGTCTGAGTAACCATAACTAAACAATGATAATATGCTGCACACCACCATCAAACAATGCATTCAATATTACCGGTGCTGCTGGTTCAAGGGGTACCTGTCCTGGTAATCCATGTCTGAACTAAAGATATGGGAGATCCAACACACAATGGATTTGCTCAATAGAAAAATGTATTGTGCCACACAACGTTTCGACCATATGGTCTTTATCAAGTGACAGGCATCTTGATAAAGACCTTATGGTCAACGTTGTGTGGCACAATACATTTTTCTATTCACCAAATCCGTTGTACGTTGGATCTCCCTTATCTACTGTATAGTCCTGAGTAACCATAACAGCTGCAAGGTAGCTCCCTAAGTATTCATAAACCTCACAAGGGTGTGGTTGACTGCCTGTTGCAGGTTTGCTCTGGGTAAGCTTAGAACAAGATGCGCAGAGCTCCGCTAATCAGAGCTTATCATGCGATATTACCTAAATCAGGAACAGACATACCTCTTATCCGCAAAGATAATATATGCAAAAGCAACAGCAATAACGCATCTTATTAGTGTCGGCATAATTTCATGTTATTATACTGTAGCATAGTCTTGTGTTATGTTCCAATAACGTGATGTCTTAGCGTTACTCTTATCCAGACCTTAAAATAGATGTTTAAAGGTGAGAAAGAGAGGAAAGGCAAACAACGCTACATTACTCCTCATGCTTACAGTAACTGTCGCGTTACACCCACCCAGACCCTGTAAAAGCCCTACTGTATTTCAGTGTCTGTATGTGAGTAAAGCCAAGTTTAGGTATGACCTAACTAATGAAGGAGAAACAGGTGCGCAAATCACATCAGGATATGGAAAAGAAAGTGAAAACACAAAATAGTGCAATATCTCTGCTCCAACAGATAATTTCAATGCTGGAAATTCTATAAAATTTGCACTCACGTGTTAAACGTGAAATTAAAGCGTTGTGGTTATTCAAAGTTACCAACTTATGTCTCCAGACAGGTACTCAAGATCCACATTGAGGGGGGGGGGGGGGGGAATCCATATACAAAAGAGGGAAAGCAAATAGTGTAATACTGTTTTTAATGTTAAAAACATAAGGTATTTCACTTACATAAGTGCCCTTGTTTGAGAGCATTCAGACCACCCTGGGTCATAAGGTCAGACAAGAGTATTCACAGCAACAGCATCCGCTCCACGGCCGTCGCAGCAGGTACTGGGCTGATCAAAGTTGTCCTCCACTCTGGATGTCATCAACAAGGGCTCCTTAGTGATGTCTGATTCACCCAACGCGCATTTCTACCGCCATGTCTTCATCAGGGGCAAATCTCACTTCCCTCTATGTTTCCCCCCCTTTAAATAACCCCACGCATTAGTTTTCAAAATTGCGGAGCGTCATATGACGTCATCGCGTCACGCGACGCATCACGTGACGCGTCGTCATACAGCTATCTTTGTATTCATTTGTCAAAGCTCTACCAAGCCCCCGAAATATACTGGCCAACCTTTGCCCTATATTTAACATTGTAGTCCACCATCTTGTGGTTGGACTCAATGAGGCCGCGTGACGTCATCGCGTCACGTTCCCACGCGGCGCGAGATGCATCATCACGTGACCATCAAAATATCAAAGCTTTATAGAGCCTCAACATGAACAATGCCAATAGCTCCCAGATACACTCAACTAGAAAATAGCAAGCCCACACAATAGGTTAGGATAGCAAAAACGTCATCGGTGACGTCATCAAACATAATAATATAGCGCATTAGACTAAGCATTTGCACATTTAGGCTTCAGTATGGGAGGTAAATACCTTATTACTCCCTTTTAAGAAAACAGATTTATATAAAATACAGAATACAGAGCTTTGACAAATGAATACAAAGATAGCTATATGACGACGCGTCACGTGATGCGTCGCGTGACGCGATGACGTCATATGACGCTCCGCAATTTTGAAAACTAATGCGGGGGTTATTTAAAGGGGGGGAAACATAGAGGGAAGTGAGATTATCCCCTGATGAAGACTTGGCGGTAGAAACGCGCGTTGGGTGAATCAGACATCACTAAGAAGCCCTTGTTGATGACATCCAGAGTGGAGGACAACTTTGATCAGCCCAGTACCTGCTGTGACGGCCGTGGAGCGGATGCTGTTGCTTTGAATACTCTTGTCTGACCTTATGACCCAGGGTGGTCTGAATGCTCATAAACAAAGGCACTTATGTAAGTGAAATACCTTATGTTTTTAACATTAAAAACAGTATTACACTATTTGCTTTCCCTCTTTTGTATATGGATTTCCCCCCTCTATGTGGATCTTGAGTACCTGTCTGGAGACATAAGTTGGTAACTTTGAATAACCACAACGCTTTCATTTCACGTTTAACACGTGAGTGCAAATTTTATAGAATTTCCAGCATTGAAATTATCTGTTGGAGCAGACATATTGCACTATTTTGTGTTTTCACTTTCTTTTCCATATCCTGATGTGATTTGCGCACCTGTTTCTCCTTCGTTTGCTGATTGAATTTGGTTTGAATTCTACGTCGGGAGCTGCACTCATTAAGGATAGTATATCATCTGTGTTACTTTTATTTATTAGTAATATTATTTGCGCTTGTTCTTCTTTTTTCACTATGACCTAACTAATGTAACGTTAAATCCCCGCGATAACTTTATCACTAACGACCGTTGCAGTCAATGCAATGTTTTTTAACAGCGATAATATCACTTAACATTACATTATTGGCTCTTGGCTATACATGGTATGGCTTAGCGTGATGTTACGTTGGTCTAACACCACCTTAAATGACAATGGACCTTTGTAGATCTGGACCTAAGAATCAATCAATCATAGGAGAAAACCTAAATATACACAAAAAATAGATGACATAACCCGGCGCTAATATATGTGGAAAAAACAAAAATGAAAAAATAGTGTATATAGTCCCAAATGGTGCCAAGTGATGAAATGATAGTTCAATGGTTACAACCTTAAAAGTCCGGTTGGGCACAGATTCAGTTCACAGTTCATCAAAACAGATGGTTCTTCTCATATGTTGTACTTGATCCTGCATATTAAAGATATCAAGCAGAGAACAAACATTGCGCAGTATATTGAGACAAGCAATATTATTTCAAAATATAGGTGTGTATCTGGATTGCCTACTTACTAGAAGTGGCTAGATCACATGCAGGGGAGAGAATCTGTTCTTTAAACCTTCTTTCCTGGAAGCCTCTTGATGTCGCACGAACCCCTCGTGGTGTTCCTGGCCTCCGTGGGTATAGAAGGGATCTTTCTGCAGCCCCTGTCTTCAGGAGTCCTGTACCTCTTACTCCGTTTAGGGGACAAAAAGAAGAAGGACAGAGGATTGCGCAGCACAATAAATCTTTAATGGCACTTGCCCAAAACCACAATGAAATACTCACAAAAGAAGGTGAGTTAAAATGCAATAAAAAGGTGCTCGGCCCAGCACACACACACAGCCGCCTGAGTCACTGGTAGTCCGCTCCGGTACCGCGTGTACCTCGCGTGTATCCGGCGCTCTAGTGTGACGTCACTATCTTCCGTAAGACTCGCGGCTGGGATGACTGGGACACTGCTCCTTAGGCTCCTCCCTACGCGTTTCGTGACGGGGAACGTCACTTCGTCAGGGGATTGTGGAGCCTCATCAATCCCTTGTCACTTTTATAGCCGTCAGATTAACCCCTTACATGAAAAGGGATCTCATATGGCTGATGGATGGCAATTATCGTTCCTATTAACTGGTAAATAGTACCAGCGGGGTTTAAGGAAGCATGTAAATAAAGCACTATACTTATATTAAAATCAATAATATAAAAAAGCGAAGATGATGGACTAAAAACATGAAAAACTATAAAATAAACTGGATGGGAGCAAAAAATGTTTTTAAGTCATAAATTCATAAAAAGGAAGCTAAATCAAAATCAATATTTAACCCCTTGGGTTGGAGCGTACGCAGAGTGTAGATCCAGAAGGATTCCTGTTGGGATACCCTCTGTAATCTATCACCCCCTCTGACACCTGCCTTAGGGCAGTCTATGCCGATACATGTTAACCCCTCAGGGGACATATTATGGTGTGTTTTGAAATGGTTGGACACACTGTGTGTCTCCAGCCCTTTCTTAATGTTATAAACATGTTCGGCAAATCTTCGTTTTAACGGTCTCCCTGTACGTCCCACGTACTGTAATTTACAGGGGCATTCTAGGAGGTAAACACAATAGTTGGTATTGCAGTTAATGAATGTGCGGATTTCAAAAAATTTTCCGGTAACATTTGATCTGAATTCCTTACATTCAGATCAAATGTTACCGGAAAATTTTTTGAAATCCGCACATTCATTAACTGCAATACCAACTATTGTGTTTACCTCCTAGAATGCCCCTGTAAATTACAGTACGTGGGACGTACAGGGAGACCGTTAAAACGAAGATTTGCCGAACATGTTTATAACATTAAGAAAGGGCTGGAGACACACAGTGTGTCCAACCATTTCAAAACACACCATAATATGTCCCCTGAGGGGTTAACATGTATCGGCATAGACTGCCCTAAGGCAGGTGTCAGAGGGGGTGATAGATTACAGAGGGTATCCCAACAGGAATCCTTCTGGATCTACACTCTGCGTACGCTCCAACCCAAGGGGTTAAATATTGATTTTGATTTAGCTTCCTTTTTATGAATTTATGACTTAAAAACATTTTTTGCTCCCATCCAGTTTATTTTATAGTTTTTCATGTTTTTAGTCCATCATCTTCGCTTTTTTATATTATTGATTTTAATATAAGTATAGTGCTTTATTTACATGCTTCCTTAAACCCCGCTGGTACTATTTACCAGTTAATAGGAACGATAATTGCCATCCATCAGCCATATGAGATCCCTTTTCATGTAAGGGGTTAATCTGACGGCTATAAAAGTGACAAGGGATTGATGAGGCTCCACAATCCCCTGACGAAGTGACGTTCCCCGTCACGAAACGCGTAGGGAGGAGCCTAAGGAGCAGTGTCCCAGTCATCCCAGCCGCGAGTCTTACGGAAGATAGTGACGTCACACTAGAGCGCCGGATACACGCGAGGTACACGCGGTACCGGAGCGGACTACCAGTGACTCAGGCGGCTGTGTGTGTGTGCTGGGCCGAGCACCTTTTTATTGCATTTTAACTCACCTTCTTTTGTGAGTATTTCATTGTGGTTTTGGGCAAGTGCCATTAAAGATTTATTGTGCTGCGCAATCCTCTGTCCTTCTTCTTTTTGTCCCCTAAACGGAGTAAGAGGTACAGGACTCCTGAAGACAGGGGCTGCAGAAAGATCCCTTCTATACCCACGGAGGCCAGGAACACCACGAGGGGTTCGTGCGACATCAAGAGGCTTCCAGGAAAGAAGGTTTAAAGAACAGATTCTCTCCCCTGCATGTGATCTAGCCACTTCTAGTAAGTAGGCAATCCAGATACACACCTATATTTTGAAATAATATTGCTTGTCTCAATATACTGCGCAATGTTTGTTCTCTGCTTGATATCTTTAATATGCAGGATCAAGTACAACATATGAGAAGAACCATCTGTTTTGATGAACTGTGAACTGAATCTGTGCCCAACCGGACTTTTAAGGTTGTAACCATTGAACTATCATTTCATCACTTGGCACCATTTGGGACTATATACACTATTTTTTCATTTTTGTTTTTTCCACATATATTAGCGCCGGGTTATGTCATCTATTTTTTGTGTATATTTAAATTAGTTAGAGATAATAGAGATGTCTCAATAGATTACCAGGCTGCTTAGTCTAGTTAGTGCACAGCACTGTAGTAATAGCATTAGGTTTAGCGCTTTAAACAGTTTATTTGTATTCCAATAGGAGAAAACCTAGCCACAGAGCTTCATATTGATGTGTTTTGACACTCAACAGTTTGACGTTATAAGAATGTGTGTTGACAATTGTACGGTACTTGTCAGCTGTGATGGAAAACTGCAGAATATTCAACAAAAACATGATGAGTGTTACTCAGGCAGACAGACCTGCACACACATACACCCATCTATTACTGGAATCACTGTGTCTTCCTGCTAATAGGATCACGCATGCATGGTATATACTTTTTGGAGATAAAGGATAATGCAGATATTAAGCTTTTTGTCAGCTCCCGTAATCAAATTGCATTACATCTATCCGCTTAGTTACCAGAGGGTTCAGCAATGTTACTTATAGGGAGTAACAAAAAGATGTAGGGAACAGTTATATGGTGTAATAGGAGGCGTAATAGGGAGCAGTTTTATGTGGCTATAGAAGGAGTTCTAGGCAGCGGTTAAATTAGACAATAGGAGGAGATATAGGAAATGGTTATATGGAGCAATAGGAGGAGATAAGGAGTAATTGGAGAAGCTATATAGTAATTATATTGAATAACAGAAGAAATTAGGGAGGGGACACACAATAATGGAAAATATTAATTGAAACATATTCAACTTCCATTCCTCTTGTTTTTTTCCTTAATTAAAACTCAAGGTCTTGGGTCGTACACATATTAATAGCAGTTAAGATGTACCCTGCATCTGTATCCTCTGACATTTCTAATGCTCACAGTCTACTGCGTCTGGCTCATAGAGAACAGCCACTGGGGACCCAACAGTTGATTGTAACAATGACTTTGCTGGACAATTACATTGATGCTGTTAATAACAGGCTAATTAACTATTTTATCTTGGGAGGCAGGATCCAGTTAATTAACCATTCCACCGCTAGCTCTAGCACTGAATTAAATAACTAATTTAATGTTATTGTCGGTATAGTAACATAGAACCCACTCACTGGTTTAATTGACCATTTTACTCCCGCTGGAAGCAAATAGGTAATAAATATTTTCACTGCTAGTGGTACTATATGGGTAGTTAACTTCTTCATTACATCAGTAAAGTGACACTCACCCTGTCCTAATTAAAGTGTTATTCCCTGCTTGGACCAAAGTCAACTGATGGCAGTGGCATGTTCACTAAGTTTAATGTAGTAGTTTGACACAAATTTGACACGTATGTGAAGAATGAAGGTGTCTCTATAAGGTTAACTTCCATCAGCTTACCAAAGAGAACTTATATAAAAAAAATCGTAATGAAACATCAATAAACAACATGGTGCCCCTATGCACAAACCACAAGTATACACTGAAAACCTCTTCTTTTAATTTTGTTTTCTTATGGCTACTTATTATTTTAAAGGTCTCTTTAAGGCAATTATTGCATTTTTTAAATTAAATGTTTTAGTATTAATATAATTGTTTCTTGCACTATTAGTACTGAGTGGTACAGTTTGTTGTGTTTTCTTTTCCTTATTGAGTTTAGAAGTTTAAGTTTTAAACATATACTAATAATTTTGCTTCCCTTTTGCCTGCTCTGCCCCTGCTTGCACCTTGGGGAGTGTCAGTAGGAGGAGTTCGGGAGGAGTTATATAACCTAAAAGTCTGCTTCAGATGTAAGAAACTGTTCTTCAATATTCCCCAAAAACGGAACAGTGCGTCAACACACGCTTCTCTCTACGCTGATACAAAGACCCCATTATACGTAGCCAAACTGTCAATGTAGGAGCATGCTGATAAGCTTACAGACAGTGCTACGGTCAAAATATTACATTTTCACAGGTCAGAAAGAAGAGATATTTTCATTTTAATATTTTTAAGTTGATTAAATCTTTGAAGGGTTTTTTTACCCCTGCGAATTGTACAATAATTGCTTGCCCCTTTCAGCTATACCGCATTTACCAGAAAACCATTTTGTTAAAAGGAAGTTTTAAGAAAGTTAGTAGGTGGTGTAAAACCTTTGCAACCTTCCCCCCTCACCTCTCTGCGTCCGATAGCAAATCCGCAGCAATTAAAAATCTCTTTAAAGATTAACAATGGTTAAAATAGCCAAGGGACCGAGCAGCGGAGTGAGGAAAGACAGAGTGAACTTAGAAAGGCATCATTAGCAAAACTTGAAGATGGTGGGGAAGCTCCCACTGCATCTTAATGATGCAAGGAGAGCAAAGGATTGTTCTGCAACTGACATTTCTGAATACACTTAATTATATGGACACCGAAGAGCGTTACATTTTAGGTACTGTATTCTGTAAATGTATTTAACCTTTTATACTTAGTATACTTGGTACTGTCAGAGATGTCAACTTCTAGGGACCAAAATCGGCAATATTTCGGGTTTCTGGATGAAAAACAAAAATAAATTATAGTGCAAATAGTGCTGATTTTTTTTATCAGTAAGGCTCCAATTAAGTCCACAAGATGCTGATGCTAAAAACCAGAGAGACTGACTCCAAATCTGTGACACTCGGGAAAGGATAAGAGAGGGCATGTAAGTAAAATGGGATAGAAAACATTGTATGTTTGTAAATAAAGGGCCATATTAACTAAACTGTGCTAAGTCATAAGATATTTTCTGATCTTTTCCCTTGAATAGGACATAAGGTGCTTTAGCACTGGTTAGTAAATAATGTCCATTGTCTGTGCTATAGTTCTGTGTTGTTGCCACTGAATATCATAGAGAGTTTGTTAGCACTGGTCAGTAGCACTGCCTGTATTACCTCTAT
The DNA here is from genome assembly GCF_040206685.1 of Ascaphus truei. NCBI lineage: Eukaryota > Metazoa > Chordata > Amphibia > Anura > Ascaphidae > Ascaphus > Ascaphus truei. The sequence goes on from NC_134496.1 coordinate 29,860,384, forward strand.
CTGTAAAGCCTTGCAATGAGTTACCATGTGAATAATAATAACAAAGGTAGTATGGATCAGGCCACATAACCTGGGGAGTTTTGCATACACACTGATTGTGGAAAGAGTATCTCCAATTTGTTGGCAAATCATTAGTGGCCGGCCGATACTCCTATTTACCGAAACTGACACCTTTGCCTGCTGCTACAGAAACCTGAACTGGAAGAGTATAAAAAATTTTTTAGTGGAAAATACAATTATTTTTTATACTAAACTATAATCACATTCCCGTGGTCATGCCCACACATTCTAAAACAATGGGCAACACATTATTTATATGATTTATATAATTTTTGCACGTTTTAAACTTGGAGTCTTCCCTTGTGGATCCCCTAACTAAGGAACCCCTTGTGAAGTTCTTCTTTGTTTGCCGGCATTTCTCAGGTGATGTTTCATAGCATGCCACACCAGTTCTATAGGGTTCAAATCGGGATATCTGCATACATACAGACAAAGAGAGTATGGTTATTGACAAAAAAAGCAAGCACACACAGCAGTACATTACAGTTAATAGTATACAGTACTACTGCTCACAACAGTTACAGTACTTACTCTGGCGGTGTTCTGACCCAGCTGATTCCACATTCCTTAAGAAATGTAGCAGAGGCACTGTGCTTTGGGTCATTATCTTGAAAGAACCAGTGACAGGATTGGAATTCTTATCTAATGTATGGGACTATCAGGGAGATAAATCCTGGAAATATACTTTATCCATGATTCCTGTACAAAAAAAGAAAAGAACCACTGTTATACGGCGAGAGGGTCACATTCAGATACATTTACAGTACTACTGTCATACATATTGTATACAGTACTGTTTAACACTGTATAAACAGGGGACGGGGTAACATCCAGATACATGTAGAGTACTACTGTAAAACAAAGATAACGCTGATACACAGGGACTTACTGTACCTTCAAATATAATTATGGGTCCTGGTCCAAGTCTTGAGATTGATGATTACAAGGAAAGTACTGAACTTTCCAAAATAAGTCCTACTGTACATAATAAACATGCTACAAACTAGGTACTTTAAACAGAGATATTAAACTTTTAAGAAGCACAGTAAATTTATACAGTAAAGCACTTTACCTGACACGTCCATAGGTCCAGCACAAATCGCCCTACTTGCCTGATGCTGGTCTCACACACTGTAAGATCATGCTTCTTCAGAATTCACAAACCTTTGCAACTGAGCACGCATCATTTTCATGTCTGATCTCATCCACCAGCCAGATCACTTCCCTGTGAAAATAAGAAACAGGATAAACATCAAAAGATTGTAGCTGCATAGGCATACTGTGTGGCAGTGTGAAGAAAAGCATTAGAAGCAAAAGTGTATATAGTACTGCACTTACTCAGTTCTAACCCGGCAGACCCATTTATGAATATTAGTCTTCCCATGGGCATGATACCGAACACAGTTTAGTAACACCTGGATGCCGCTTCTTCCAGCCACTGTTGGATGTGCCTTGTTCTGTATCCCTTTTTGTACATGCTATATTCATTGGAACTTGTTTTGGCCATTGCTGCTTTTCAGAAGGACTGAATCACTAATGAATGTGTATTCAATGTGAATAGCATTCTTCATAATACATTATGCTGTACTGTATGTAAAAGGTAAAGTGACAGGTATATGGCTACTTTTGACACCTTACAATGTAGCCCCGTCCTACACCAAATGCTGCCCCTGTGACGTCAGCGGTAATGTACATAAAAGCTCACAGAAATTGCATAGCCACACTCACTGATCTTGTTCTCTTTCAAATACTGCATTATGTGCTTCAAGAATGGATCGATCCAGCTTCTATGGACATAAGAACCTGCTTGCTGCTGTTGTGCAGCCAAAATCCTGAGAATGTGAAAGATGACAGCTGTACCCGAGACCCCCAAAAACAAAAAGGCTAAAGTGGGGAAAGAAAATTGAGTCGCACCCAAAACTCCTTAGGTGAAGAATCCAGGACCGAAGTGGTGGAAGAAGATGATGGCTGTAGGAGACAAGTGCAGAGGTATCACCAGAGAGACATATATTGGTGGAAATAAACCATGGCTTTTAAATAAAACCCCATAGATTCAAACAATACAGCTTTAAGGCAGCATACAAATAAACATAAATAAAACATGCCTATCCCTTTGTAAGGGCTAACTCACACTTCCCAGTCCCTATCTGCAGGGCTGGGCCTCATGCCAACCTCTGACCCCAAAGTTCAATGAGGTACATGGTATCAGGGTGCTCTTTCCCGCAGGACAGGGTCTGGGTTGGTGTTCCAGGGATGACTCCTCTAACAGGTTCCAGGGTCCGCTGCATTCTAGAATATAGGATCTGGTACCCTGGGATGTCCCTCTGACAGCACCCACTTGCTTAGTGCTAGAGAGATCCCTTGCAGTTTAAGAAAGAGGCTTTTATACCAAACTGATGAGCCAGGTGGTGACTGGCTAATTATCTGTAGTTGTAATTAACGAGCTCCCTGCTGGACTTATCAGCCAGCTATCGGCTTCTATTTAGAGCCCTTTTTAGACAGGAGCAAAGGCCCTGTCACAATGGTCAAAACTATTTCCACTTAAGTTTTTTTGGAGCAGGGTACCTGATGCTGTATCTAGCAACCTCATCTCCATCGCTCTCAAATACAAAATCCGAAAAATGCGAAAACGCCCTTTTTGAGATTGATTCGCTGAAATCCGCGGACCAAAGGAACCGGCTGATCTACTACGGATCCAAATCCGCCCCCAAAATTTGCCCATTTCTACTTCTGACCTCGCCCTGGATCCAGCACAGTCCAACCCGGTTCCTGCTCACCTCGTCCTGGATCCAGCACAACCACAGCCAGTTCCAGCCCACCTCTCACTAGATGCAGCTCAGTCAGACGCATGTCCCAACGCAGAAATACAGGGAATGAGTTTAAGCAAAGTTGGACCTGATTTAGGAGAGGATAGAGAGAGACATCACGGCTCTCTATTCTATTCTAGAGCCACAGAAGCAGGAGAGAGCAAGACAGCTGGAGGCACGCCCCCTCCACACCACCAGCACCCTCCCCACCCCCGAAGGCACCCTCCCCACCTCCTGTGTCTCCATACTCTACCCTGAATGGAAACTCTGTCAAGATATACAAGAAACAGGATAGCTGCATCGATTTTCTGTGCTCATTTTCAAGCACCATGTCAGTTTTGAGCAGTATTCCCTGTGGTGCAAACAAGTAAACTTTGACGGCTCGAGTGGGAAGAAGGAGATTCCCACCAATTTAAGGAGAACCATTATATATGAACTAAAGAAGCAGTTTAAAATGAGCATTGCACAATTCAAGACCGTCAAAGACCGCATCAATGCAATTTTGCGGCATCAGAGAACTTGACTTACTGAAAAAATAATAATAAAGTTTTACATAAAATGTTTTTAATCTAATACAGTTTACAGAAAATGCTTTTAATTAAGTCCTTTATTGTAGTTATTGTTTATTTCTTGTTTTGCAGGTTTGGCCGGCTGATGATAACACCATGTTTGTGCAGGAAACACATCAATTCATACTGCCAGGTAATGTACGGTATTGTACATCACACATCTACAGTATTTTCTTTCTCTAAAAAGCAATCTCACAATTATTTAACATTTGAACATGTAAAAGAGACCGCAATAAGATGTCAGTTAAAGAAGATTGTATTATTGTATTATTGTAGTATTTAAAAAATGCAAAAATTCCAATTGTAGTCATTGTTTAATTCTTGTGTTCATTCATGTTTTACAGGTTTAGTGGACCGATTACAACACTGTGTTTCTGCAGGAAACACATCCAGCAATATTGTCAGGTAATGTTATGTAATTCATGCATCTATTTTTATTTTTGGCAATACCCCGAATACCCGTACTGCGCAGAAACGCAATGACACGCATATGCGTTTCAACAAGGTTCCATAGAAACACATGCGTACCACATCATGTACAGTAATTCATGCACTACACTACTGTATTTCGTCTCGATTATTTATATACATATTCTCTATACAGAAAAAATGCCGAAATGGCGGTTCACAGCCATCCGTAGGGATGAGATCAAAAACCAAGCGCAATTAGTAAAAAAATTATCTTTAATGTGAAGACTACAAACATGCCACAAAGTAGCTCTGACGCGTTTCGTCCCGCCAATGGACTTTGTCAAAGAGTGTATATACATGTGTATACAGTATACAGAATGTATGTGCGTGTGTCAACTTTTTTCTATCCAGCTACCACAGAAATGAAAGGGTCTTCTTATATTCAGGTTCGCCCTATGATCGGGCAAATACAGTAGCTTTTGGCTAAGCAACCCGAACATCAGGGTGCATCAACTCTGATTCACAGTCCTTTAATATATGGCACGTGCACATAACTTCCCACTGGTAGGGAAAAACAATTTTTTTTCTTTTGCAAAGCTTTCAGTTTGCTGCGAGCAATCAACATCTTAATTTCAGGCCACATATCCGGGACCCTTGCAATGTTAGTTTTCTGGTATCGGGAAGACTTGGCAATTGAATAACTTGACACTGTTATTTTGCCAAACATCAGCTCCTAGTCCATACAAACTTGTAAAATACTTTCTCTTGATTCAAAACACGTGCAATCATTTCACCTGCTGCAGTGACATGCAAATGAGTTCTCTTTAGCGGGAGAATGGGCGAATCACAGTCTTTAGCACTTATCTCTTGCAAAAACATTTTCCCCAGTACAGCAGCAGCCAAACAGTTTCCACGGCAGGAAATAGACTAAAACGTAGTGAAACATTTCTTAACACCTTTTCTTCACACAGTCCAAAAACAGTAATAAATCACAAAATCAGACTCTGGGCTCCAAAAGTTCCAAAACACGAAAACAATACAAGGTGAATAAAGTACAAACAATAGCGATATGCGTGACAGGTAAATGACAATATAAGGCAGAGGGAGACCCTGCCCCGAAGAGCTTACAATCTAAGTAAGAAATACTTTCTTACACATGAGGCAAAAACAATCAGATAACAGAGCAATGCGTCAAAACAAATGATTATTCGCACTTTCTTTATGATGATACATCTCCTCAGTAGGTTTTAAAAGACAAGGCAAGTTAAGGCAAGTTAGGGTTAAAGATAATGGAGGATAATAACAGGGTAAGCTAACATTCTAAAGCTACAATTGATTTTCATTGCCATAGCCATATCTTGCTTTGCCCTTCAATCGATCTATTTTCACCTTAACCCACACGGATTTACAGACACAAAAATCGTGCAAAGTTTGACAGTGGGTGCTTTTGATCTGGCGTTGTTTGTTTAACCCCTTTGTTCCCAAAGGACCCTCCAACGCAAACGGGGGGTTATTCATTAAGCTGCAGACACACTAATACACACAGTACCTCCAACACAATGATACACACGGCCACTGACACATATAGTCTAAACACAGACACACCGATATATACATTGATGTACACAGGTCTGCACACACACACACAGATACACATAGACCCACACATGTCTATATACTGTTATATAGTACACTGCTTATATTGTAAGCACAGGTTGTTTTGGATAGATGTCCCATATTGCTTCAGTATTATATACAGTACAGTAGCTCTCTTCCAAACTTAAGCCCAGATCCACAGAGGTCCGTTAAGTCAGGGCTCTTAATGGCCAGATATCGAAATCAGACATGAGACAGATACCAACTATTTTACTGAAGTCTGTTTATGGATGCCAGTATGTGAGTACTATATGTATAGATGCCAGTGTGGGGACGTGTGTATGATGCCTGTGTTTGAGTGTGTGTGTCTTTTCTCTCCTTGTGCTCCCTGCCCCCCCTCAGTGCTCCCAGATTCCCTTGTGCTCCCTGCTCCTGTGTGCTGTTTGTGATTTCCCCACATGCTCAACCCATTCTATCCCCTCTACTTACCTGTGCTCTCCCATGTGTCTCCCAATGTTTTCCTGTGCCCCTCTGTGTTCCCCCATGTTCTATCCTATTCTCCCCCTGTGCTCTCCCCTGTGTTAACCCCTGTCCTCCCCATGTGCTTTCCCCTCTGCTCCACCTCTGAGTTCTCCCCTGTGCTCTCCCCTGTGCTTCCCTCTGTGTCCCCTTTATGTTTTCCCCTCTGTGTTCTCCTCTGTGCTCCCCTCTGTGTCCCACCCATGCTCTCCTCTGTGTTCCCCTTGTGTTTTCCCCTACACGTATGTTCCCCTCTGTGTTTTCCCCTGTGCTCCCCTCTGTGCTTCCCTCTGTGTCCCCCTCTATGTTTTCCCCTCTGTGCTCTCCTCTGTGCTCCCTTCTTTGTTCTCCCCTGTGTTCCCCTCTGTGTTCTCCCCTGTGCTTCCCTCTGTGTTCTCCCCTGTGACCCCCTTTGTGTTCTCCCCTGTGACCACCTCTTTGTTCTCCCGTGTTCCCCTCTGTGTTCTCCTGTGCTTCCATCTATTAATATTATTGTACATGTAACACATGTTCCCCCACCCTAAGGGAGATTCACTGCTGGTGCCTGCTGTTGGTGCTACCTGTTAGGCTCACAGAAGGCCCTGAGCATCTGCTGATGTTTTTGGGGATAGACAGGACATGCTTTCGGTGCTTGAATAGTTCTCTCGGTGGTACAGCGCCTCCATTCCCACAGGGCCTATCGCAGATAGTTGCAGTCCCCTGTGGAAAACACTATCACCCTCTCCCTGAAGAACTGCAGCCTCAGGCAGGAGTATAAAACAGTAACTTGGTCTTTATTCTTGATAGTACAGCAACAGCATACCGACATGTACAGCATACATCCGCACACTCTCCTCTCTGACAGCACGAGAGATCCCCCTACATAACCAGTGGAGTGTCACCTCACAGCTTGCTCTTCTCTTGGACCCTGGATTCCACCCCCAGGTCTTGAAGCCCCAAAGGTCTATCCCTGACTCCCACACTCCCGGGTGGAGTATGGGGTAGATGCTTCCACTCCCCTGAGGGAGGGGATAGAAGGTGAACCAGATCCCTGGCTCCACACTTCTACAACATCTAAATTTGGAACTACAGCTCCTTTTTGTTACCAGGGGAGGGGCTCCAGGTCTCAGCCCCGTATGGGCCGTACCCAGGCCATAAGCCACCCTCCCTGTCACTCAAGGGAACTGCTTACTTACAGTATGCAGAATTAACCCCAACAAAGCCTGCGCTGATACCAGGACATAAGTGTTAGGCAGGGAATCTAGTAGCCAGGGGCTGCATGGCTACATACATTTAAAGCAACATAAATACTCACATATGAATACGACAACATATAATTGGCCAAATGGGATTTATATAAAAGCGTGAAAGCATATTTAATTGTACTACATGTTGCCACTTTTAATGCATTTTATTTACATTTTGTGTTAAATAATATTTTTAATGTTATACAGTATTTACTGTATCTATTTTTTTAAGTTCTTCACAAAAATGAGTACAGCTTTTTTACAAGCATGAGAAATAAAATAAATACATCAACCTCAAGAGGTACGTGTGCGCTGACGCTGTTGCGTACAAAAATGTGCACTTACTGTATTTTTCTGTCTGTTGTAGAATCTGGTGCATGCTGCGCTTGTATTCTAAAAAAAAAAATATGCTAAAAAAAAAATATGCTAAAAAAAAAAAGACTTACGTTGCCTTAAGGTGACAGGAAAATCAACGCAGAAACCCATCAGGAAAAGTAACGTAAGCCGCACATTTATTAATGCATAGATCTGCACCAATATGCAAATATCTCTTTGCCTTAACTCCTCCCACACACTCCATAAATCCCTCATCTCATTGCAGACAGATGCAAACAATGCCACAACTACGATTACTATATAGATGCTGCCTGGTGCAGGTATATTTCCGAGCGAGTTGCGACAAAATGCAGACTTGCCCCAGAATTTGCCCTTTGATACATACAGCCCTTTAATTGTAGCCCCCTGTTTCACGGGCCAGACTAATAATTGTGCGCCATTATCCCTTCATTTGTAAAGCTGTCCTTAAGGAAGCTTCTAATTCTTGGACAGGATAAGATGGGTCCAATTATTTGATGTCTCCAGCCATATAAAATGCATGGCTAGGGCACTGTGTGCTTGGGTTATGCTGCAGAGAAAGGGTTATACGGTGGAGAAGTGTAAGTTTAATTGACATCACGGGTCGTGATTATTTGAGATGCCTTTAGCAGGTTGTAGTAAAGACTCCATCTATCATTTAATATTTCATGATGTAGATGTTAAATATTTATAACCCACATACCGAGTGTGAATTCATTAATGAGAGAACGAGAAATGGAGAGTAGAGGAGGGAGTAAAGCAAGGAAAGAAAACAGGAGGACAGTGGAAGGATATGTCTAAAGGAATGAAATGTATTTTTTTTTGCAAAGAAATGCATCTATTTTTTTTCATTAGGAGAGAGTGGGTCACATTTGCTTATATCCCCCCCCCCCACCCCCCCAAAAAAGAACTGACAGCTCACGTGGTGAAACAAATGATACCTGAAAAATATGCAAAGAAATTTTTTTTTTGAATAATTGGTACATATTTTTACCAGAGTTCAAGGGATTTATTTATGAAAATGTTTTACCAGGAAGTAATAAATTGAGAGTAACCTCTCGTTTTCAAGTATGTCCTGGGCACAGAGTTATAACAACATATGGTTACATTAAAAGAACATAGGTTATACAGTCAATTCACAGACATTTCATGGACAGATAGAGTTGGAAAATTGGGTATAGGGGATAAATGTCTGGTGAGTTTCAGATTTAACTAGAGAAGCTTTAACATCACCAAACATCAGCGAACGGCAACAAATGGCTCACACCCTTTAGCTGCCCTTCAGCTGCGCCAAAGGCTGTCCGCCTTTCGGGCAACACAGATGTACACTGAAGGGGTTCAGATTGAATGCAGCCGCAAATACAAATTTCTTTGTCCTCTTAGCTCATTAACATTCCAGTGGGTGGGGTTGACATTCCACGAAGTACAAGCACATGTTAACCCTTAGTGCGCTTATCCTGGGCAGTTTTTGAGGAGCCCAATCAGGCATCTGCCTTTGGAGCGATGCAGATGTACACTGAAGGGGTTCAGATTGAATGCAGCTACGAATAGGCCCCAAGGTGTCTCACTCTCAAATATTAGCGACTTTTACAGTGTTTCACCAATTGAAGCCCCAAATTCTTCTTCTACCACTTTGTACTTCTTGTGCTACCTACAAGCATTTAATCTCTGTTGTCTCATAATTGGTGTCACACGCTTACTGTATATGTTCAGATAAAAACATATATAGAAATACTGAATTTTACGTCACATAATAATAATCACTTGGCCCATTTAGTCTGCCCATTTCCTAACTGTAGTAAAACCCCAGATCCTATTAGATACGTTCATGTTTAGGTTCGACTTATATCTGTTCAAATTTCCTTAATGTTTGCCTCTACCTCCTCCGTTGGGAAACCATCGACTTTTCCATGAAGATGTTCTTCCTCATTTTTTCCCATAATCAACACTCGCATCTAATATGTTGAGGTCACAGACTCTTCTGATATCCCAAATATAATTCTCTTATCATATTTCCTGTGATCTAGGCTTTCCATAAAAGATGGTTCACTGTAATGTGTTGACCTCACAAAATGGTGATTAGAAATGGGCAACATTTTTGCCAAAATCAAAATCCACAGTGTCACGGATGACCAGAACTTAACAACGGGATCAAGGCACCAGACAGGACACAGGAGTCAAATATTTTGACGGGAGCCAGCAGACGCAACACAATTTCACCAACAGAGTTTACACACACCAAATGGGATTACGGGGAGAATACTCGCTGATTAGGTTCCAGGTGCCACTTTGAACTTTTACCAGGGGGTTGCTTCCACACTCCGTAGGGATAGGGACCAACCAGACTTCAGTGATGCTATACATGAACAAGCACTTTTAAAAAAACTTGCTCAAAAGTCCTCCTCTCTGATTCTCTGGCAAAAGTACAAGTTCTAGGCTCAAAGCAGGTTTGAATTTCCCATTCGCGTTGGCCCTGAGCCTCGTTCTCGGTGTCTCTGGCAACCAGCCAAGACCTCAGGCACAAGCAGGTTTGAATCTTCCACTCACCAGCCTCAGTCTTCGTATTTCCGACAAAGTTTCTCTGAGAAACCTCAGTGCTCACAAGTCCCGTTGTACAAAGAAAGTTTAAAGATACCACTCGGATTGGCACCGACTCTCATTCTGGGTGACTCCAGCAAAGCCCTCGGAGCACACTGCTTAGTCCACTTACACGCCAGCAGCAGCATCAACCTTGGAACTCAGATTGGGCTGCATTTACATTGTTCCCCTGCTTCCATTGAAAAGCATGGGAAACAGAGCGGCAACCAATCACAGTGGGGCTGCACATTGAGGTTTGTGTATATTTGCATCTGTGTATTTGTATTTTGTTTGCTGCTACAATTTGTACTTTGGAATGAATACAATGATTGTTTTTTGAGAACAGGTGCACCTATCCTCTTTAACCTTTAAGATGTATTTTCATATGTTCAATACTTTTATCCCAGAAATTACGACAATCAACTCTTCTTCTACCCTACATATTTCGCGATTTTGTTACACAATCTACATGTATCACTCATTGACCACTTTCCCATCATTTAGGATGCACACTCCTGTGTCAGTATGTCTTCTCTAACATTGTTTACCAGGTGCTTATTCCCTCTTGAGCAACACATGGTGAATCCTCTTCATATGCTGACCTGGTTAATGAAACACATTGAAATCTTCTGTTAGTCTAAGTCCTTTCTGTAGGGAGCTACTCCCTTCTCTTGTTCTCTCTGACACTGCACTTTGTAATCTTCTTTTACCCACTTTGTTTCTGCCCATAAATCAATACGGACACAAACAAAAAAACTTTACGTTAAGGAAGGCTGAATCTCTTCAGGGACCAGGGACATGCATGTCTTGCATGTAGAGATGGTCAAATGTGTCAAAATTCAAGCTGCTAATTATTTGCTGGGTTTTAATTAGATTTGCAGATGGATATTCTTTGGTGGTTTGGACAGTTATAAAGAATTTTCCCAATGTTCGTGCAACCGCCAGCGCCATAACGTCCAACCATGCCAATGTTGCAACATTTGATTTGCTCAGAAGTTCCAGCCCCTTAAATATGAGTTTTGCCAGAGAGGGAGAAGGGAGAAGGGTGGGTTTATTTAACCACCAGCAAATAATTCACGGCTCGAATGTAGACACATTTGCCCATTTCTGCACATGAGGTGCATGTTCCTGGTCCCTGAAAAGATTCAGCCATCCTTAAAGTAAAGTTTTCGTGTTTGTGTCCATATTGATTTGTTGGAATGAATCAACATTTAGGAAATGACAAGCTTTCAGGGAAAGAGGCAGGAAAGACGTGGGTAAAATATGTGCAGTACTGTATGTAGTGACAAAGTAACAAATGTACATTTTTAGAACCAAGGCACGAATATCCGCAGCTAGGAAGAAATATCATATTTGCTGTGAATTTGAATGTTGGCAAAAGATTCACCGATCTTCTAAATTACGCTTTGCTCTCAACTGTTGACTGCCTTGATCCCACAAATGTAGACTGCAAATTCACATCTTCTTAATCTATTCCTCTTCTGTTACTGGGTAACTGTGAACAGAGCAGCTTTCTTATCATTTCACAGTGCAAAGCAAATTGAATCTATATCCTTTATCAAATCAAAGATTGGTGCGGTAGACAGGGAACATTCCTGCATCCGCCTGCTGGTGATGTCAATAGAAGTAATCTGAATGGAAATATTTCCCTTGTCTTCACTGCAGCTCATTTATTATTCCTGATATATATTTGCAAGGAAATACACAACATTCTGGCAGAGGAGTTGAGCTGTAAAATTCTTAATCCAACTAACTGTAGCCTCAGCAAAAAAATGCAAAGCTTGGGTAATCCGTTGGAAAGGTGATTTATAACATGCAGGTCCACCAGCGGGAATCTTCCACCAGCGCACACGGTACCGGAGGGGAGATGATAACCACTATTTACATTTTATTAAATCTAAGCCAAGATGTGCTGCGTTATATATGGGATTTTGAATTCAGTTAACTGAAGGATTTTGTATGTACTGTATACATTAGAGAAAAAATATCATCTTGAGCAATTTTAATCTTTCGGGGGCTGTGGATGATGTGTATCAAAGTGACACAGTTTGATTGGTGATGGGGTGCAAGTATTTTCTAAAGCGCAGGAGTCAAATGTATGACATTTTATTATTATAGGTTTTTTTTTGTACATCTGATCTCTTGGTCACAGAGGTTAATGGCACATCAGACTTAGAGGATTTAATTGGCACAAAGAAAAACTGTGACTGTTACAATCACCAAATGTAATACATTCTATCATATTACTGTGCTGAGCAATTGTTTCTATAACTGCTCCTTGTACGCATCAGCTACAGTAACTGCTCCTATAACTCCTCCCCTAACGCCTTCTATAACTGCTCCCTATACCTCCCCCCTTAACAGCTCCAATAACTGCTCCCTATAACTCCTCCCTTAACTGCTCTGTTTAAGGCCGGGTCTAGGATGAGAGCTTACAATTTACAAAGTAAATTGTTGGGTCCATGCTGCGCGCGTGCAGAGACGCGATGCTTGGCGAGACAAATATTTTTGCATTTGTCGTGCTTGCTCTGGTTACGTGCACTATTCAGCCAATGAGGGTGCACCGATCACATGACATCACAGGCACGCCCCCTATGCACGCAAGTTGCTGGCCTTGAATCGCACGATCAGCATGAGCGCCTGACATCACGGCGCTCGAGTGCCAGCGCGCTCATTTCTACCCTGGACGAGGACTAACTCTTCCCATAATTGCTCCTATACCTGCTCCCCTAACTGCTCTTTTAACAGCTCCCTATAACTCTCCCCTAACCGCTCCAATAACCACTCTCTATAACTCCTCCCTTAATTGCTCCTATGACATCAGAATACATGGCAGGCCCATCCAGCATTAAACCAGCTTGACATTGGGGAGAGAGAGAGGATTTAATGCGTTAACTGCCAGCATCTCTTTCTGCTGTAACTGCTTATAACGCATGCACAATTTCAGTAGAAATATTTTTTTTGCAGGCGATTTCATATAGCAGTGTTGCATTACTAAAAGCTGAAACAGGCAGGCACAATAATATACATTTAGAGGAAGAAATATACACCAGGTCTTTCTTTATGGCTGTTTTTAAACCCGAAAGCACTTCAGGCATAAAACTTGTTTCCTAAGAGATGTCAGTTCTCGATTTGGCTCAGTATCTCATACATTTTACATGGGACTCATTATACAGAGCACTCCACTCTCCCTCTCTGTAGGATAGATTCACAAAGCTCCGTTAAATCAGGTCTCACAACGTGACGGACGTTACCTAAAACAGGACGGACATTATGTCCCATGAGGTTAAAGCTGTATCCTCAGAGCTAATTGTATGCAAAAACAGCATCCAAACGACATCTCATTAGCATAAGTTTAACATCATGTTATTGCAGCATAATGTTGTGTTATCTACCAGTAATGTGACGTCAAGTATGTCTTATTGTTACTCCAATACAGACCCTGAAATTGGGCTTTAACTCAAGAAAGAGAGGAGAGGGTAACAACGCCAGGAAATAAAACTGGGAAATAACGCTGTTAGTTAAATAAACGGTGGTGTTATACCCATCCAGACCCTATGAAATCCCCATTTCATTGTGTAGATGTGAGTAATGGCAAGTTTACGTATGACCTGACTAACCTAATGTTAAGTCCCTGTGTTAACCTTAATGGACTTTAGTGGATATGCAAAATTATGGCAACACCTCATTTGCATGTCGTTATCTCTAAGGACCGTTATAGTTAACCAAATGCTTTTTACAGGTAAAAACATGAGTTAACGTTATGATATTGGCCTTTGACGATGTGTGGTTTGGCTTTATGGTTAGGTTAAGTGACCTAATGGAGCTTTGTGAATCTGTTTCATACTTTAAAGGGTCAGTCCCATTTACCTGACCACAAATATTTTTTGTCAACAACTTTGCGGTGTTATCGGCTTCTTTATAAACATTTAGTCATTCTTAAAGTAGTAATTCTGTTTTTTTTTTCGTAGTCTGAAAAAAAGTAATTGTTTATCAGCGACTTATGTGAGGTTTATCGCAGGGTTATTTCTGTACGGCATCTTTTTTTGGTTTCTTGGAGAGATCAGTAATAAACTTCAGGGAGTAATTATGACATTATTAAGAAAGAGGCTGGAACACTCATTGGGAGAAAGATATAACAGTATATGGTTTATAAGCCCCATTTTGAATAATTTATTATAAAATAAGTATAAATCAATAAACTCCTGTGCTTAGGGTACCTTTTTACCTACATAAAACACGACTGATTTTACCGCTTCGGGTCCTGTAAAAATGAATGTTTTTATGTTTAAAGGGTCCCCTGGAATTAATGATCACATCTTATCAGAAATATATTGTCTTCCCATCTTAGCTGCTAAATTAATGATGGCATCATTGTTTCTTCCAAATGATCAAATGGATGAAATTGGGGGAGTCCCTTTCGAATCTGCGGTGAAAATAGGGTCATTCTGCAATTTCTCATTTCTGCGAATTTGTTGCATGCCTGAACAGGGAGGTTTCAGGGGATGTATATAGCACTTGGGAGTCTAGTAAAATAGGACCCACTTCTCTCTCTCCCTTATAATATAAATATATATATGTGTGCTCATTCGCATGTCACTTCCCAGAATCCCTTGCTGCAGTGCAAGCACTGTATGCTGGGTGATAATGGTGAAAGGCACGGCTGCAAACTTGTCTAAGACATGCAAATGAGCACACAGTAATATTTCCATATTCTCTCTCTCTCTCTCTCTCATATATATATATATATATACACACACACACACACACACACACACACACACACACACACACACACACACACACACACACACACACACACACACACACACACACACACACACACACACACACACACAATCAATCCCTGTAGGTTCTGAACCCAACATCCACTATATATATTTTTTTTGTTAAAAGGAGTGTAATTAGGTGTACCCAAGTGTACTGTATACCAACAAAAAGCACCAATGCCACATCCAAATGACAAAGTATATAGTCAAATATTTATCGGTTTGTCTTCTAATAAGTATGAGTCATTTAATTAAATTCTTTGGCCAAAGCTTAATAAGGGTGCAGCCACGCCAAGGCACGATCCCTTTGTAGATCCTAATGCCCCTAGAAAAAGAGCACGTGTTCATGACGTACCTAGAACCTCACATGGACTCCTTGCACCGTGCTGTATCAGGAACGTCATGACCTCACCCTAAAGGTTAATAGAACATTTTTTAACTATCATTGACGAGGTAATAAAGAAAAACCTCTCATAAACATTTTTAATTTCACACTCCTGAGCTCTCTGGTTGACAAAATTAATGTCCCTAAAACGGTGGCAGTGAAGTTACAAATGATAAATGCCAATGTTTGTATTTAATCAAGTTCCCATACACCTTTTACTGCAAACTGCAATGTTGCACTCAAATATTTGACGATGTGCTGTTTATTAAAGAGCAATTCATTTGAGAAGTTTAGGGTAATGATGATTAAAACACAGGAATCTGTGTACAATTTGTAATTGTGTGTTTCATAATTTAGGAGACGTTTAATGGGTTTGCAAACTGAGGTTTTGGAGAGTAACTGCAAAAAAACAAAATATTTGTAAGGCTAGCTAAGGACTTTATTTAAAGATACAGACTCACTAGGATAATTATAAACAACGTTACTATGTCATTGTCGTCTGTATACAGTATTTGGCTCTTTTGATTGTATGGAAGTCAAGAAGTCTTTATTGTCAGGGGCCTCTGAATGGGGCGGAGGTACTTGTTAATCAAGTGTTTACTCGACTTCTATCCCACCCTGTTCCTGTTAGAGCCAATAAAGATGAGGGCGGAGAAAGGGGGCTTTGCCTGTGCAAACTCCTGTTCAGCACATAGTGATATCACACAAAGGGGCAGCCATAAGAATCCAACTGCTCTAAGTCTCCACACACTGTGTTTATTATTTAAAAATAATAAGTCTGACAAAAAAAACAAAAAACAATGTCAATCAAATCATGGAAATATAACTCCTGCAGCCTCCTTGAGATAATGTCCCTGCCTTTGAAGTGGAAGCAACACTAGTTCAAAACCCAGTGTTACAGATGCAGCGGCCATTATTTTAAGAAATCACAGCGCCGTTTTCGTGTGCGCTGCTGTACTCCACGCGGCATGAACGCGGCCAATCTCCCCAGGCCCACGTGTTTATCGCGGTTGCTTTGTTTGAATTTCATGGATTGTGTGCAATTAAATGCAATGAAATGAATGAATTGTAATGTGTACAGTACTGTGCTACTGGGTCAATTTCAGGTGTTTAAAAGCCACAACACTAAAATGCCATTTTAAGCACTCGCGTCTTAAGGCGGTACGGTTGGAAGCAATCCCGTGCCATGACATGGGTATTTCGAGGTATACACCGCGTGATTTGTTAAAATAATGGCTGCGGCATCTGTACTTCTCCTTTTGACCTTGGGCAAGTCATTCTTTCTCTCTGTGTATCAGCCACCACCATGTGATTGTAAGCTCTGTAATGCAAGGACACAGCCATTGCCTGCAAAATTCTATGTACAAACGGAAAAAAATATTTAGTGTGAAAGATTATTTATGTTTGGATCTAGTAAGGACAGCACCTTTTAAAGGCCAAAAAGATGCACGCAGTAGCCTCAATGCATTGAGAGATACTATACACTTTATCACAGTTTATCAATGTAAACATGTGTGTTGTATACACAGCTCTGATTAGCATTTTACCTGCTAAAGTGATCCTGACACTTTTACACTGTAAGCCTGTCATGAATACCAAATGTTTAACCCACGGCCTGTTTTCTATGTCAGCCGCTTACAATGGCTAAAAAACGCTCAGCAGAAAGTGAGACAGATCCATCAATGAGCTGAAATTTGAAATTGAAATGACTTGCAATCCATTAGAAAACCCTTCTCCTGGGTCTGTGTGATCCGCTGGGGAACACAATTAGGTTTGAATCTGAGACATACTGTACACGCAAAATAAGAAGGGATACATACCAATGTAGAAGACTTTATTATATAATGTTGGGATATGTTGTGATATATAGGCACTAACACTGACATTATGGTCTAGATACATCAACCTCCATTGAAACAGAGTTAATAATGCAGCTGGAAAAAAAAATACTGCATCTTATTATCGCAATTTTATAATGGATGTCATCAAGATTGCGGTAATAATTTACCGGGTTATACATTTTACGCCTAGTCACGATGCAGGAATTAACGCAATCTTTAATAACGCATTTATTACCGCATTGCAGTCACATGGCTAATATTTCTATTTCGGCTTCAGTAATATCAATTATTACAGTACCCTATGGTAAAACACTATTAACCCCTATGAAGCCAGTGGCTACAAAGGAATACCACAGGCATCAAAGGGGTTAATACACAAATAAACAAACCTCCCCCCTTGGCTACCGTAGTGGCTGTTGATCAATAAGGCAAACCCCAACCCCCCACTCCCAGGGGCCTAAAAACCCTCCCCAGGACACTTACACCCATCACCCAACCCCTTTCCCTGCCAGCAACCATAACACTCCCCCCCTTCTCTAGACTAATGGCTAATAGCCGTATGTTCCCCCAATTTCACAAATCTGTAACCGTGCCTGAGATCTAAGTGCATCTAACCAGGTTTTTATGCTTAGAAAGTGGTAGAGGCTTTGTGAAATACATACATTTTTCTATAAGCACAGAATAAAGTAGAAACATTACACTGTCAATGTGAAAATAGTCGTACTCTTGGGTTGCAAATTAGAAAGCAATGGTACTCCATGAATCCAAGTACAGTGGTTCACAACTGTAACAGGGTATGTCTATTCTGCCTGTCTTTCCCCCTGTTATGTAAGTCCCTGCTATCTGCAGGCTGTGACAGGTTAATTCTGTGGGCTTGTGACCCCCCTACATGCACCTCTCTGATGGACAGAAGTAAAGTGGTGACTCATGGCCTGTGTAAGCCTATCAAGGATAGGTATAGACAATGAGCCTGCCCCTTCTGGTTCCTGATGAGGGGCAGTGCCAAATTTAGTCTGTCCTGGTCTGGAGGAGGAAGAGACCAGTAGAGCTGTGAGTCTCTCGCATCAGGGATGAGCATGCTCACCCCAAGCCCTTGGGGGTGGGGGAACATCTGATTGAAACCCAGCAGATGCCCTGCACTATCTGGGGCAAGCATCAGACAGAGGCCTGGAGCCTCTGAGACTCTACACCGCTGTATGTGGAACATCTACAGTGATTTCCAGAATAAAGACCTGTGTTCATCATACTCCTGTCTAAGTGTCAGTCCCTGGGCAGGAGGGAAGAAGTATGCAATAGTGGGGACTGATCTACGAACGCCCTGGAACCCACTATGGCTGGAGGCCCTAAGCACCATGAGAAGAAGCTCAGTGAAAGAACCTAAGTCTGTCCTGATCTCACTATCACCGCAGATCAGCTCAGCTCTCCTGATCCTAACAGGTACTTGCACCAAACCCTAGGTAGCAGAAGCTGTGTATCTCCCACTGGGGGGGTGGGGGGAGAACAGTGTTACATTTGTAGGCTCTGCTGAGATTTCAGATCTGGGGTCTACTCAGCAGTCAAATTGTTAAAACTAATCCACGCCATGTTCCTGCCCTCCAAGCAAGAGGTCCATGACTTCGCTTTGGAATAACGGGTATCCCCGCGCTGCGTGATATCCCTGCACTGCGTGGTTGAAGTAGGAGGAGTCCCCATCATCACGTCTATCATTGACCTCCGCAACCATGCAAACTCCTGCTGAGGAGACATTAGAACCCTCTCTTGTGGAATTGCCCCCCAGGAAGAGGAAGTTTAAAACCTGTGAGTGGCTAAGTATGAGGAGAGTGAGTATTACTACAGTATGTTCACCCTCTAAAGACTCCTAAGAGGAACAAGACGTCTGTGCCGCACAGGGTGATCTTGTCTGGCCCACTGGTTAAAATCAGCCAGTCTGGGCTGTACCTGACTCCAGATCCCCAAAGGGGTGAGGCCATAGGGTCAGGAGATGTGGGAGGGGAAAGAAAAGTACCCCGGGTTTCAGGGGTGGGTGGCCAGAGTGCTATATAGCATGAGGCCCTGTCCCTGGACATGGATGTTGGGTTTCAGCACCCTGAGTACCTGTGGGAAGCACAAGAAAAAAGCTTGACTATCAATGGCTTTGCGCATAGGTGCGCTTAATGGCTGTAGGGAAGATTTTCGCAGGTCCCAGGTGCTCTCCTTTTTCCTGCAAGAAACCCATACCACTCCAGAGGCTGAAGCCAGTTGGCATCTGGAGTAGTGAGTCAGGGTCTTCAACCACTTCACGGTATCATCTAGTGAGGTGGGTACCCTGTTCTCGAAGTCCTTTCAGCCAGAGCTAGAGGTCGGCACGAGGACTGCACGTTCAATTTCTTGAATGTGCAGAATGTAGTACTTTGAAAGACTGTCTGAATACCTGAGACAGTTGATGCGGACGAGTGCGTGGTGCTCTGGGGTGATTTCAACTGCACCATCAAGGCTCTGGACTGGAATGGTACAAAGTCACATCTGTACTCTACGTTGACCCTGCAGTAGATTATCACGTGCAACTCCCTGATAGATGTCTGGTGTCGGGAACAATATCCCGGTGCATCCACTGAGTTACCTACGTTAGAGTGTGTATAATTTATATACATTTAAAGACTTTAAAATGACTATATTTTCAACATTTGCAAGCTTCTATAACATCTGTACTATATATATTTACATTAGCTTAACAGACATCAGTCGCGAGAAAGCAGATTGTTTTTTTTATCACTGAAAATCCAACTGATGGATTCTTACAAGTGCGAATTCCTGAAATATGGCTTTTGCTGGCTCTCTATTCCTCTCCTTTCCCCTCTACATTCCCATCTCCCCCAGCAAAAGCCATATTTCAGGAATTCGGATTTGTAAGAACTTAGAATCGGATTTAAGGTTAAATCCAATGATGGATTCCATGAAATCTCACTGGATCAGAGGCGAACTCACTTCGTAAGCTGCATTTGGCCCGTCAGCTTAGAGTCCTTCTCTATATGCTGTCCCATAGAGAGAGACAACACATGTATAGTTCAACCCTCTAAAAATTTGTGAACTCTGGATTGATAAGGCTTACGGTTCCAAAACACCTCTCCAATCCGTCAACAATTTCCATTGTGGGAGGTTGATCCTCCGTGACACAAACAGTCTATCTGCGGGATGAGGAAGGAGGGAGTAAGATAATTATACATCCATGATGTCTGGACATCCTACCTGTCTTGATTTAGCAGACCCTGGGGTAACCTCGATATGTAACATCAGTGGTGCAGACAAATTAAGTGTGATACTGAAAGGTGTAAGCAGAATACTACCTGCTGTCAACCAATAACCACAATTGGTACTAGTCCACAATAAAGTAGCCCACTGCTGCACTGTCTCTAGTGAAGCCGCAGTGCAAGAACCTGAAGATGAGCTTTAAAAGATTAAATTATATATATAATAAAACAGAGGGGCAGCTGGCACTCCCATCAAAGTGAAATTGTATGGTGCCTGTCCTATAGAAATAAACAGAGAAAGCAGTCATCCCTAGCAAGGGAAGACAAAGGACAGCACTTAAGGATAAATGGCAACTAAAAAAACTGTATTCAGATGGTACAGCACAAACAAGACCAACGTTTCGGTCCTTGTAGGACCTTCCTCAGGGTATGCTAGAGAACACTGGCCAGTGGATACCTAATATACCTTAACCCACACCAAGTGAAAACAATCTGTATAGCTAATTAGTCCCATGATCAATCCCATAGTGTCAGGAGTCGCATTACAGCCGTCATAAGATCAGCTGTGTGGAAGGAAGCATCAAACAGTGTACCTGCTCTTGCACAACCCTGAGGAAGGTCATACAAGGACCGATACGTTGGTCTTGCCCACTCTCCCACACCTTTACTTACCCACACTTTTGTTCACCCACCTTCATCCTCACCCTCCCAAACACCCTTACTCACCCTCCCTCACCCACCTTCAACACCACCTACCCACTCTCTTTCATCATCCACCTTCCCTCACAAACCATTTGCTATATATATATATATATATATATATATATATATATATATATATATATATATATATATATATATATATACTCACACGCGCGCGCGTGTGTGTGTACCTGAATGTTTAACAGTATATGCATTATTAATACTATATTGTGCCAGTAAGGGACGTGTGTGAGCTGTATTGACCCTTCCTAAGAAATATACAAAAGTTGCAGATATTGTGTGTTAAACAAAACACTGAGACGTTCACTGAATTAAACCCAAATGTCACCTTGAGTTGTTTTTTTTTTTTTTGCATTAGTTGATAGCGAGGCAATTTTCTCTGACAAGCTAGTAATAGGTAGTGAGCTGTAGCAAAGCAGGAGGGAGGGGATGCCGTATAGGTCAGAGATAAAGCCATTTTAAATAACAAAGGCTTCAGGCGTGTATTATATATATCTAACTAAGAACTGTTTAGAAGCTGTTCTGCATCTGGTTAGCGGGGAATTGAAGATGCAGTCCCACTTGGGTCAAACGCGATCGCAACAGTGATGGAATCAATGGGTTAAATCTGTTGGGCTGTTTTTTAAAATCTTTCTCTGCCTATAACTATATGTGTGTATATATATATGTATGTGCCTGTGTGTGTGTGTGTGTGTAACGAACAATAAGCGCTACAAAGAACTAATATCAATATATATATATATATATATATATATATATATATATATAACACCAAATATATATATATATATAACACCAAATTAAATATATATATATACAATGCAATAAATAAAGATATATATTATATATAATAAACAACCTGGAGGAGGTGCTACCATAGTGAATACTATCCCTATTTCAGTGCTGCCAATTAGGTCCTCAACCCCACAGATGCTGAGAAGAAATTGATGCTGGAGATGACCAAGGTACAGAGAAAAGGGAAGAAAATTGGGGGGGCGGGGGGAGAGAAAAACATAGAGTAGTATGTCTTAAAATGGGACGTCACAATAAGGATTCTTGCGCTCGCGCTGTCCTCTTTAAAAGATAATCAGCTTGCAGCAGTGTGTGTAGGAGCCACTCCTCAAGATACTCCTATGAAAGAAAAAATCTTAAACTGTCTTAACATGGGTCTTGAACACAAGGTGAGAGATGCACTTACAACAGGTTAAAAAATGCAAGCGTTCTTCCAATGGTATTTGGAACTGGATCTCAAAAGGGAATCAGGAGTCTCTCATATCGCTGATGACATCATGGAATAGGATCCTCACAGTATAGAAGAAACTATGGACCTTCTTGTCACGCTGCGCTCACCACAAACAGGACTAGACCGCGGGGCTGAGGTGGGGATGCATATAACCGCCACCCTACAACCACGGAGCCAGGTCCGGAATGCGTTGTCGGAGTCGTGGATCTGGGTTGGGCAGGAGAATTCGGGGAAGCCGTGGTACTTGCCGTGATCCGGGGTTGGAGAGAGAAGAATCGTCGTATCCGAAGCCGTGATCGAGGAGAGGAGAGAGAAGAATCGTCGTTATCCGAAGCCGTGATCGAGGAGAGAGCGGCAGTCCAATAACAAGCCGAAGTCCAGGGGTAGAGAAGAGACAGGTCCAGGTACAAGCAGGGGTCACAACACGAGTCAGGCAAGGCACAGGAACAGACAAGATGCAAGAAGCAGCAAGCACAGCACAACAGTGTTTATGTCCAGCAAAGTGAAAGTGAAACAGGAAGGCATTTAAAGGGGAAAGCACCAATCAGGAACTAGCAGATGATGACCTCACACCTAAGCCACGAGCCGATAGGGTAGTGCAGGATTGGCTGCTGGTGTAACACAGCTGATGCTGCTAGTGTTCGTTGGCGTGCGGCGTGCGCGCGTACGAGGAGTGCGACGCCGAGTGGGTGCCGTGGTGATACTGCGGGAGCGTGCCTCCGCGGATGAAGCATTGCGCAGCTGCATGCGCACCGATAGCGGTCTGTGAATGTCAGAGGTACAGCCGCGTGACGCGTGCTGGGGGCGGAGCCTGGCGGCGATCCTGACACTTCTATAGTGATTTTCAATCAGGTGGGTAACCAACAGTTCAGTAGGTAGTAAGAACTAATTTATTCAAATATATAAAACCCTAATCAAGGTCTAGAACATTTAAAATAGCATAAATGTTTATAATAGCAGTAGGAATGAGTGTTTCAAACTCAAAATAGATCAATCAGCTGATATCTGGTAGCTTGTACTAGAGTGTCATAGGAGCTAGATAATAACAACTCATAGAGGATCTCTGTATTAAGGGAGTGAGTGTATCCGCAAACAATACTGTGCCTTAACCCAGATGTATGTCCGTGGAGCTGATGTTGTCTCTTTCTTTATCACCTCTGGCACTTGTAGAGATATTATACAGATGTGTCGCGGGTCTTAGTTCTCCTGTGCTCGTTCTAGCACTGGGGGTGGGATTTGGTTTGACGAGTCAGCGTCTTCTCATGCCCGTCAGTACACTACTGTGTACGCCCCTCTCATCGCTTCCACATCACACTGCGTATCTCGTGGGGCGGCGACTCCTCGTCTTGCGAGATGTTGGCTTTTCTACGTCTCTCTGGCTCCGCTGTAATCACAAGGCTCCGATTTGGCAGCCACGGATCCAAGACCGGCACCATGTTGATATCCTATGCCTACTGCAAGAAACACACCCTACGCGTTTCAACTTTACTGATGAAAATTCTAATTTTTCTCCCATAGTGGAACCAAGTCAGGAACAAGTGTACGAATTAGGTCATTCTCAATCTCAATTTTTCTATTCAAATACAAAGTTCAGGTATTTTGTCTAGCTCTGATACTATCTGAATTAAATCCCATAGATATAAAAAAAACTCTCCGTTCACAGTAAAATCCACCTATTTTCCATATCAGTCAAAAGGGGGATTCATAGAGACTTTCTATACTATGGTCCTAAGAGACCTTGAATTTATGTGTAAGAATACAACCACTTTACAAAAAAGAAATGTACAAAAGGAGGAAAGACATGCATTAAAAGGACTTTAGTAGTATGGATCAATTAGTCATCAGACAGGCGGACAAAGGGTGTGGCGGTGGGGGGGATTGTCCTCCAAGATAGATCTGTATATGATGCTGAAGCAAATCGCCTTTTGGGTGATAGATTATCATATTGCCTATTGGACAATGATCCAATGGAGGTATATCAAAAAACATTTAGGAGTCTCCTGTTGGAAGCACAAACAGATGGTTTTATAACTAAAGTAGAATGTAGTTTTCTTTTTAATAAATATCCCAGAACCCCTATATTTTACCACATTCTAAAACTACATAAAGATATTGAACGGCCACCTGGAAGACCTATTGTCTCAGGGGTGGAGTCGATAATGTCCAGCGTGTCCCAATATGTTGATTATTTTTTACAGCCATTTGTGGTCAAAGTAAGATCATATCCAAGGGACACGCTGCACGTCATCGACTCCAGCTCCGGGATTCCATGGAAGTCAACTTACATATGGGCCACGTGTGACGTGGCCTCTCTATATACTTTTATTAATCACCACAAGGGGTTGAAAGCTGTTGAATATTTTTTAATTCTAATCCTAATTTTTGCAATGCACAGAAAGATTTTATTTGAAAAGCAATTGGTTTTATTTTGGAGCATAATTATTTTTTATTTGAGGACCAATTTTATTTGCAAATCTGTGAAACGGCCATGGGACCCAGATTCACCCCCAGCTACGATAACCTCTACATGGGATTGTTGGAGGATCTGCATGTTTGGGGTGATGCACGGCTGGGGGCTGGTCTGGTTTTCTATGGCCATTTCGTAGATGACCTTTTATTAATTTGAGCTGGAGATCTGGAGGATTTGTGGGGAATTTTGACATCATTTGATAAGAATGATATAGGCAGCACCTGGAGCATACGTTTTACTCATATAATGCCTTTTATATTCGGATGTTTGTGAGTTTGAATTTGTTACAAATTCAAGTTTTATTAAATTATCACTCTGATATCACACTATGATCGGGCACTTTTTTCTCTTTTCTTTTGTTCAGATCACGTGGAGGGAGTTTGTTGTGCCCAAGGAGAAGACTGCCAGTATCCAGGATATCCACCACACTGACCTTATTAGGTCACATTGTATTGGACATACATATACATATATATATATATATATATATATTGTGACAAACGCCCCTCTTTTGTAGTGCTGACGTCTGTCTGGGTTCTTCCCGACACAGTCTTCTAGGGTTATTTAATACAAAAAACAGGATCATGCAAAGTATTAAGCTGCTTAACTCAGGCTTCTGCCTGCTTTATTTTCATCCAAGTAAGGTACTGCAGCTTTAACATGTGTAGGTTAGAGGTACTCAGATACTTTCATTCAGCAGTTCACTCATTTCATTGTTACAGTATTTCCCACACTGTTATTTCAAGTAAAAAGAAACCAAATTATATAAACAAAATCCTATCCCTTTCAGGGATCTAACTACACATAGAATCAGTCTCTCTAACAGCTGCTGGCCAACTAACCTGGTTCCCCAGCTTAAAACAATGCTCTCTCATTTAGGGTCACTTAGATACAGCACAGTCTTTTAGCAACAGCAGTAAACATTTGTTTGGTCTTATCTGTTCGTGGTGGGAACTCGGTCCCGTGTCCAGGCAAATCCTCTGGTACTGTGATACTTGGAGGGGCCGTCAACCCCGAAACTGGAAACAGGGGAGCAGCGATACCCCCAGCCTCCAGGCTCTAAGGAGAGAGAGTCAAATGCAAAACCTCTCTGCTCTAAATACCTGTGCATGTGATTAGAAGAGCAGGTGAGGGAGAACTAGAGCCATTGTAATCTGTGGTCTGGATTTTCCATCCAGCTGCCTGAGTTAATGGGAAGCTGTGGAACGGATCATTTTTAGCTATTCCTGCACTTTCTGCTCTAAAATGGGGCAGAAAGCTGCCTAACATCTTTGGACTATGTCACATATCCCCCTCCCCAGCTCACACCTACTGGGGTGAGCGGCCATGGACCTCACTGGGGTGAGCGTCCTACCTGAAATGCTTGAGCTAACTGCTCAGTACAACATTAAGTATTTACATGACACGAATATGAACTTCATTATAAATTTACCAACCGAAAAGGGCATTTTTTTTTTTTCCCATATTGTAAGCTACAGTACCAATATTTTTTCTCTTATACTACAGCCTTGTAATCTTAAGGGCCATCAACCCTGTATATTAATTTGTAGTTTAGCTACATTTTCAACACAGAGAACCAATATAACATTGTAATATTGACAAAATGCTTATTTGCATAGTTAAGTGTCCGTGACATAGTCCACACGTGTAATAAAAAAAAAAAATCGGTCAGTTCCCCCAAACATATTTTTTTTTTTTTTTTTGACTTCCAGTCTATTGCATCCTTTGACTTTATTTCATAGCCCGCTGCAACCTGCAAATGACTGGACTGTTTCTTTAGCTTCTGATGAGACCCTTGGACCAGATTCTCCTTGGCTCCACAGTGTGGTCCAGATTGGTGAGATATGGAACTATTCAGGCGCCGTGTTAACCTTCGTTGTTTTTTCTTTTCAATCTTTGATTTCCCTTTTGTGGCCATTACCAGGCCTTTGGGTTTTGGAGACATAGTTGCCTCTGTACAAACGTAGTCCATATTAACCATGTCATCAGGATCTGTCAACAAGTTTGTTTTTTCAGGAACTGCCACCCACTTGGCTAAAACATCTTCTGTGTTGTCCTGGGTGTGTCCACTAGTTTGATAATCTTCTGGACAACGTAAATGAAATTGAGGATCTGGATTTTTGAATCCCAGATCAGGGAGTATATTCTCAGGAGGGTGCCTATCTGTTTCTGGAATAACAGCAGCACAATCAAAGTCAATTCTTTCTCCTTCCTCTTTGTCATCAGTGAGGGCATTGAGTTTACTTTCCCTGGTCTCCTTTTGTGACCGTGTCTCTTTTAGCCTTGGAATCTCTTTCTCCAACTTCATCTTTATAGCAAATCTTAATATTGCAACAGCATTGAAGATACACGTATAGGAACGTACAGCTTGCTTGGTTAGGAGGTAGGATTGATAGCCCGACTGAACCACTTTAGCCGCTTCTCCCATGTCCGTCATCTGTTTCAGAGCGAGGTTTAACTCTGTTTCATTTTCTCTATTCTTGACCTGCAGCTGCAGGTGCTCCTTCCGGGTCTTGTCCAGCTCCAGCTGCAGCCGGGCCCCCTCATTTGCCGTGTGGTCCAGCTGCTTGTAGATATCGGCCATCTCGCTTTTATAGCGCAGTGTCAGGCAAACCACCTGACGGACGGACACCTCCTCTCTCTTGGCGCACTGTATCTCGCGCTCAGCCATCTGCTTCTGCAGCTCTTCAACCTGATCGTGCCAGACCTCCCTCAGGGTCTTCACCTCTTTCTGGTGCTTGCTCTGGGTTTGCATCAGCGCCTCCATTTTTTGGAGCTCTGCAGTTTGTGTCGCCTGGATCGCCGCTGATTCTGTATTCTGCAGTGCTTCCTGCATTTCTAACTTTTCCTGGATCAATTGCTTCTCCACTTTTTCTGCTTGGTGAAGCTTCTCATCACCTTCACTGATCTGGTCAGTCAAGTCTGAATTTTTCTGTGTCAGACTTACATTCTCTCTTTTTACAGTCTCTAAATTACTCAGGGTATTCTCATAGGTTTCCTTCAATGTACACAGCTCTGTGCTGCGAGCGTAGACCTCATGGCATGAGAGTTCCAGCTCTGCTTTAAGCGCGCTAGCCTCTTGCCGAGAAACCCCCAACTCTGTGATGAAGTTTTGCACATCTTTCTGGGACATCTCATAGCATAGTTTCCAGTCAGTTCTTGTTTTCTTTGATTCGCTTGGCTCTCTGCCTATGATGGTAGCAGTAGCCTTTGTCATCTCTAGGCGTGTCGTCATTCCTGGGACGATTGCGCCAGGCCCTATGGGCTGTTGCTCATCTCGGCGCCTTTCTGACGCATGTCCTGACAGTGCAGGTTCAAGTGGCTCGGTCACTTCCCCTGTGACTTGAGGAACAGTTTTCTTTCTTTTTGCTTTATTAGCTCCAGAGATATCAGTGGTCCTGGGCACACACTCACTGTTATCAGCTTCCACATCTTGCTTGCACTCACAGGGCGTTGCTTGCTTTTGCAGCTGTTTGTCTTTGAAAATTTTGGGGCACACATCTTCCATGTGACCTACTTCACGACAGGCCCAGCATACTAAATTCATCTGTGGGTACGGCTCTCCTCCAGGGTCGTGATCATAGTATGGCCTGAAGGGACACTGTTTTGTATGGTTACGTACATTACACAACAAACATTTCACGTCGGCCATTTTAGAAACCCGGCAGGGACAATTTTCTAGCTGCAATTTCACTTACTTCAGCAGCTTACATACAGCACTTGCTAGCTGCAAATTCACTCACTTCAGCAAAAGGCATAAGCTTTACAAACAGCACTTGCTAGATGCAAAAAAAAAATTTCTCTTCAGCAAAACATTTTGGTTTTCTGTTTGGGTTCAGGGTGCTATTGCATCCACACTTCGCACATTCTCTGTGTATGCTAGAAGCACAACTGATATACACAGCGGGACAGACTTCACTCATAGCATCTGTACTTTAGTTCAGCTGGGCGGCCATTTTAACCCCCCGCATTTATTTGCAAACCCACAGACTTTTTAGTGTCTGCCCGCATTCTCCACCATATGTGACAAACGCCCCTCTTTTGTAGTGCTGACGTCTGTCTGGGTTCTTCCCGACACAGTCTTCTAGGGTTATTTAATACAAAAAACAGGATCATGCAAAGTATTAAGCTGCTTAACTCAGGCTTCTGCCTGCTTTATTTTCATCCAAGTAAGGTACTGCAGCTTTAACATGTGTAGGTTAGAGGTACTCAGATACTTTCATTCAGCAGTTCACTCATTTCATTGTTACAGTATTTTCCACACTGTTATTTCAAGTAAAAAGAAACCAAATTATATAAACAAAATCCTATCCCTTTCAGGGATCTAACTACACATAGAATCAGTCTCTCTAACAGCTGCTGGCCAACTAACCTGGTTCCCCAGCTTAAAACAATGCTCTCTCATTTAGGGTCACTTAGATACAGCACAGTCTTTTAGCAACAGCAGTAAACATTTGTTTGGTCTTATCTGTTCGTGGTGGGAACTCGGTCCCGTGTCCAGGCAAATCCTCTGGTACTGTGATACTTGGAGGGGCCGTCAACCCCGAAACTGGAAACAGGGGAGCAGCGATACCCCCAGCCTCCAGGCTCTAAGGAGAGAGAGTCAAATGCAAAACCTCTCTGCTCTAAATACCTGTGCATGTGATTAGAAGAGCAGGTGAGGGAGAACTAGAGCCATT
The DNA here is from genome assembly GCF_040206685.1 of Ascaphus truei. NCBI lineage: Eukaryota > Metazoa > Chordata > Amphibia > Anura > Ascaphidae > Ascaphus > Ascaphus truei. The sequence continues at coordinate 29,889,861 of NC_134496.1, forward strand.
GTAATCTGTGGTCTGGATTTTCCATCCAGCTGCCTGAGTTAATGGGAAGCTGTGGAACGGATCATTTTTAGCTATTCCTGCACTTTCTGCTCTAAAATGGGGCAGAAAGCTGCCTAACATCTTTGGACTATGTCACAATATATATATATATATATATATATATATATATATATATATATATATATAAATTTATATATATATATATATATTATATATATATAGTTTTGTTGAACTTTTTACATTTACCAATATTTTATTGCTTTAGTGTTACATAATTTTTTGAGCTCAAACACCTTAGTCACTTATATTAGCTAGTCATCTGTAAGGATCCATGAGGCGCCGCTCGCTCGGTGCAAGCAAAACGTACCCTCCCTATGTCCAGCTACCAGCACCGCTCCCAAACCTCACCCTGAGGCCTGTCGTCATCTTAGGAACACACGCGCAGCCCGCACGAACCTAAATGACAACCCTGCTAGCTCCACCTCCTGGGTACCTCCCTGTGGTGACATCATCAGCACCTGACACGCACGTACTGCACACGTGCAGCACGCACCTGTATCCTCTTAGTAATTCAAAAGGAAGACTCCGCACACCTGCCTCTTGCAGCTGAGCTTCCTATCAGAATCCTGCTCAGTGACACGCCTCTTGCTCTGATTGGTCTCTACTCCCTGTAAATACTCTGCAGTGCCAGAGGCTCATCGGCTGAACATAATTTCTGTTTGTGCATGTGCTTCTCCACAGTGTGTTCTATTCCAGCTTTGTCTGCCTTGCCTTGTTGCCTGATCCTGCCTGCATTCGGTCTCCGCTCTTCTCCTTTCCTGACCCGGCTTACGTTTGACCATCCGCATCTCTCCAATCCTGACCTTGGCTAAAGCACCCTCAATGATCCGTACCTCTCCAATCCTGACCTCGGCTAAAGCACCCTCAATGATCCGTACCTCTCCAATCCTGACCTCGGCTAAAGCACCCTCAACGATCCGTACCTCTCCAGTACTGACCCCGGCAAGTATCAAGACTTCTCTACACTCCAGACGCGCCCACGCGACTGTGGGTTGGCATTATACTGTATACATTACCCCACCTCAGCAGCGTGGTCACATCTTGTTTGTGGAGAGCACATCGTCACATCATCATCCCTTAATCCTATATGACTACGGTATAATAATATTGTTATAGGCAGTGGTCGACAAATCACCAAAAAATCTACTCGCCGAAAAAAAAAATCTACTCGCCACCTAGTACCACACGTGTGCTGCTTGGGCCAATAGGAGCTCGCCACAATGTTAAATCCACTCACCCGGGGCGTGCAAATGTGTAGGTTTGTCGAACACTGGTTATAGGTATATTATTACATGTACACATATACTGGTTATTAGTTACGTTTACTGCACTCCAAGGCGCTGTCTCTTTATCTCATGGTACATGCGTTTTTATCACAAAGTGATATCTCCAAGTGGATCTAGTAGGTATGTTGCGCTATGTTTCAGAGCTCCATGTTATATGATAAGGAAATAGAAAGACCAGCCATAGTGCAAATGCAGCTTTATGTAAAATACAAAATAGATATGTAAGACCAAACTCACATGGTTCCAGATAAATAAAAGCAATTTGACCACTCTGGGTCCAGTGATATGTCGACCGGAGACTCCACTCCTCAGCACTGGTCTCCCGAAGCTCCCATCGGCATGCACAGCTGGCCGATGATGTGACTGATGGAGTTGGGTGGGTCATGTTCCTGTAGCAGTGTAGAGAGAGGAAGTGTCACAGCAGTCCAAGTATACCTTGCATTTTAACTCCACGCGTTTCACTCAAAAGTGAGCTTCCTCAGGGGCCCAGTATTGTTAATAACTGAACAAGGAGATGGTCTTTCTTATAAAATTGTAATCATGCTTTTACCTTTTAGAATGACACCAGACCTCTAGCACTTCTGGTTCATATGATGGTTCTGGGGCGATCACATGTCTGTGCCAGATTTTGGATAAAAAGGGCAGCGTTTTGCTGAGCATATGAACTTTGGGAGGACATTTGTTTGCTGCTGGAGGACTGCAGCAGAGATTTGGTTCCAGAATATTAACCCTGAAGCGGCCGTTTAAGCAGGCTCAAGAGTTGATTGGAGGTGCTGGTATCCAGTTCTAGTGCTGTGAACCAGAGCGTCTCAAAGTTGCCTATGTAAGTGCATTACTTTGTGTTTTTGATATATAAAAGCAATCGTCACTATATTTGCTTTGTCTTTTTTATGTGGGATTCCCTTCACCCTTCTCTTTTAACCCTCATGGAATTAACTTTGGATGTATGAAGAGGCTATCTAGATGTCCTTCTGAGTTGGTTACTCTATATAACCCCAGTGCCTGATTTATATGTGGAACATGTGAGTGGAACATTCACAGAAACTTCTATTTGTATTTAAATTGTGTATACCTTATTTCACTATTGTTATTATTTTCTTTCTATGTCCCTGGATGAAATTTGCGCCCTGGAATTTTCTGCTACCAGGTTTTCGATGCCAGAAGTAGAAGGGTTTCCGCTTCCATTTAGGGGTCCTCTAAAAACTTAACAAGTGCCTCTGATGTACCTGGTACATCATAAGGGAGCTGTAGTGGTTAAGAACCCAATTTATGATTTTAGATCGTACAAGGGGACCAATCAGGAGGAAGAGGAGGGAAGGGCAATATCCCTGTCTACATTTCTACTCAACATACAGTGACGTCACAGAACAGTGAGAAGTTAAAACCAATCGAACCCCGCCGTTTAACAGGAATATCACCCAGATTTAACCCCTTAACTGTGTAATTTTGGTCTGTACATTCCTGTGAATGGTAAAGGATTAGCTATGTTTAGTAAACTTGGACCTAAATCTGTGTAATTAATGCCTAGGAATATTATAATATATATATATATATATATATATATATATATATATATATATATATATATATATATATATATATAATGTCATAAGCGCTGCAGTTTTAGTCGACAACTCAGCGCGTTTAACATAATTTCTAGGTACAGAAAATTTCAATCAAACCCTCCCTTACTTAATCATTACATCTGAAGTCGTTATGTAAAAACAAAACTGAATTTTCAACTTACTTAGCCCTATGTCTATATATATATAGGATATCAATCTGTTTGCAAAGCCTTTGTCTCTAGCCGTCAGTCTTCATGTTACTATATTGATTTTCCTGCCTGTCTTGGAATATTGATAAGCTTAACTGCTATACTACTGCTGTGTATTGTGTAGCATTTTACTGTATATATGAGTCTGGGAGGGGATTATCGATGTTTAATAAGCCCAGATCCACAAAGCTCCGTTAAATCCGGGCTCATAACGTTATGCTATCAAAATCAGAAATGGGCATTATGTTCCCTGAGGTTAACGCCAATCCACAAAACTAATTACACGCCAAAACAGCGGCCGTTACTGATCTCATTAGCACAGGCTTAACGCCATGTTAAGTTATCACGGGAGACCAGGTTATTTACACCTTTTTACCAGGTTCATTTATTGAGTAAAATAAGGTAATTAAATACATTGTAATTTATTCAGCATAAATTCGCTTACACATAATGAAACACAAAATACAGACAAAAATACACACTTACTAGTGGTCTGGGGTCGAAAACTAGACTTTCCTAGGTGCAGGGAACTCTATTGGAGAGTTTTACCCTAACCGGAATTTAGCCCGGAATCTCCTGGGACCCAAATCGGCATAACATTCCATATGCCACACTACGTTCTCTTCTGAGAACTTGGTCCCTCCTGACCGCGAGTCAGCCCAAATCTCCTGGAACTCAAATCGGCATAAAATCCCAGCTGTGACCACTACGAAACAGCTAAGGGGCATGCACAATCTTGCCACATACCCCCTCAGCCATCCCAATGCCACCCTCTGGGCAGGCTCCACTAGGTCAGGCAGAACAAGTGACATCCCGGAGGACTGCCATTGATCTCCGGACCTAGTACTCCACCTTTCCCCAATGACCAAATGATGTTCACACCTCTGGGCATACTCTGGCTGCTTTGAACTCCGATGTCCAGCAGCATACCGGCGTCTATGGGTTTGCACGGGCTGCCTGTTTGGACGTCGGTTCCGAATGTAAAAACACATTAAAATACATTAAAGTATATTTTAATACACTCTGAGTCTTGGGGTACAGGGAACAGAAAAGGAAAACGTGTCTCTTTATTTCTGCCTGCCTTATTCCCCACACACTTTCCCTGTGACTCATTTTGAACTCTCAAAGTCCGCCCCCCCCCCCCCAACCTTATATACGGTTGGGCACCCACAAACCATACACTGGTTGTGGGTCACCTTGGCACTAGCTCGGGTACCCCCTTAACCTGGGGATTCCCTCGGCTACAGGAATACATGTTTATCCCTGTGCCTCATTCTCCTTTCTGGGCTGTGCTGAAGTAGAGTACCCTAGTGGTGAGTCACGCGTACGTTTTCAAGGGGAGGTATTGCCGGGACAATGTGCCTACATGTATCTGAGAATCAGATTCCCAGCCACATTTTTGGGGGAACTGGCAACTCCGGACCTCAACCTCCTAGGCACATTACTGGGTCCAAGAGCTAACTCTCTGGGACCCTTATACACAGAGCAGGGGTAACCAAAACGGGCTTGACCTTCATTATAGAGCCTTGTTACCCCCTCCCGTCAAAATCATTGCCTCGCATTAGCCTCTAATGACATGGTGTTAAGCCTGTCTTACCCAAAAGGTAGTGTTACTCCCATCCAGACCCTAAATAGGTGTTGAATTAAAGTTACAAAAGAGATAACAGGAGTGGAAAGGAACCCTGTAAATAACAATATGATAGCTAAATCATACCTAACGTTGATCTTACACTTATCCAGACCCCTGAAATAGGTCTTTTACGGGAAGTGTATTGTGTAGACAGCACTCAGGAAATAAAATCTATAAGAGAACAATAAATCGAGTAAAGGTGCAACAGGAACAAGAAGAGGAACCCCAGAAGCCCTCAATAATACACACACGGAACTCAGAGTGCCCAGCACTCAAGTAAGAAATAATAGATCAAGCACACAGGAATATGTCAAAAAGAAAATATTGTACTAAACAGAAAGAACCAAAAGACACAGACACAGTGCATACACAGGATAATTGGTGTAAAGCAGAGTTTAACAACTAGGCATACCTAAATGGAAATAAACCAGGATCAGTGGTATAAAGTAGAGGTCCAAATAAAAAAAGGACTGATAAGCAGCACAAATTAGGGGATTGGTAATGTAGTGGGAAAAAACAGAGAAAGAAAACACGAGTGGGAGGGAACAAAGGTGAGGGAAAGGGAAGGGAGAAAGGTAGCACAAAGGAATAATGGGGGGGGGGGGGGGCATATTCCTGGGTGCTTGACCTATTATTTTTTACTTGAGTGCTGAGAACTCCGAGTGTTTTAGGTCTCATACAGGGTTTGGATGTGAGTAACGCAAAGTTTAACGTAGACACACCTGCTTAAAGAAGCTTATGAGTAGCACCGTGGCTAATACTAGACACACCATACATAAAGCTTGGCCCTCTGCAGAAGCACTTACTAATATGCCCTCCTACTGTCTCTGTACGTTCTTCCTACATACCAATTAGATTGTAAGCTCCTCGGAGCAGGGACTCCTCTTCCTAAATGTTACGTTTATGTCTGCAGCACTTATTCCCATGGACCGCTATTTATATTATTTGTTATTTATATGATTGTCACTTGTATTACTACTGTGAAGCGCTATGTGCATTAATGGCGCTATATAAATAAAGACATACAATACAATACGTCACATCCTTGCATTAACACTAACGGAGATCACAGGATATGTGTTGATAGAGGGAACATTTTTTTTGCATGCTATTAGCACTAAACTCCGTTATAGTAATGCAAGGGATTGTTGCAGCTGAAAACAGCGCTTATAACGGCAATAGTGAGCTGTGTAGATGCAGTACTCATCAGCACTTAACGAGGCATTCATTTAAGTTAACGCCTCGTTTAGTCAATAGCTGAGCTTTGTGGACCTGTCCCCAGCACCGCAGACCAACACGTGGAAATCCACGACCCCGTCCGCGGCCCCAAATACAGTAAATTTTGCCAGCCAGTCTGATAGAGCTGCGCAGAGGAGTCCTAGTGAGATGCAATCTCTCTCAATGTCTCCCCAGAGCAGCTCTGAAACAGGCTCTGTATCATCATTTAAATGTCCTGTCCAACCTCCATGATGACATAGATGACCAAATATGGTCCTATAATAGCCCCCCACATGATGTAGGTATTCCTATTTGGTTATCTATATAATCGAGGGGCTGGACAGAAACGAAGACTGCTTTAGAGCTGCTCTGGAGAGACGCGGAGAGAGACCGTTTCTCTCTGGGACGCCTCTGTGCAGCTCTTTCAGACTGTTGGCTGGCCCGGCAGGATTAATGCAGCAGGGGTCACATTCAGAAGCAGGGACCTCCCGCAGAGTTAATCCTCCCTGGCCGCTTTCTGTTTTCGGGGACCGCGGACGTGTGTGAACGCGGCACCGAGAACAGCAAGTCGTGCTACATCTGTACATTACACTGAGGGCTCTCACAGATAAGAATATCTTATTACCATTACATTTAGAATTTTATGTACTCGCTAAGGTAAAAAAAAAAAAAAACCTGCAGATTTGCAATAACATGTATACGCCAAGAGAGGAGGATTTATAAAACATCTCATGTACGGCGGACAAGGAATGGAGTGGAGGAAGGAGCAAGATTGTGGCGACAGATGAGTAGGGCAGGGCAGTGAGTGGCGGAGGCGGAGGGTGGCCGTGGTCTACGACGTTTGGACGCGGACGTTTTCAGCTACTCACATCACTGCTGGGACCTCTCGCTGCCGGCCGCATTGCCCACAAGGTAAGTCCCTAACCTTACCCTAAAAAACCCTAATATTAACCCCTAATACTACCACTACCCCTACCCTAAAAACCTTAACCCCTTACCCTAAAACCCCTATCCTTAACCCCCCACGCTAACTGTTAAATTAACCCTTAAATTAACTGACGTTGGCGAAGCGACCGTCCGCTGAGCGTCCAGCCTCGGAGGGTCCTCTGTGGCAGAATGCCAGCAGAGACTTGGTGGCGGCAAGACGACGGTGACCAAATGTCCGATTCCGTGATGGCAGACAACGTCTGGTGTCTGCCGCCAGGACGAACCCCTGCTCCACAGGTAGGGAGGAGTAGGGTGTGAGGGAGACTAAGGGGAAATTCCCCAGGCGCCAAAAAAATACCTAGTTCCTCTTCTGGGAGTGGGGATTGTTTAAAGGAGGAGTTATATGGAGGGGTTATATGGAGGGGTTATATGGAGGGGTTATATGATGCAATAGGAGGAGTTTCTGGGAGGGGTTGTATGTAGGAATAGGAGGCTTTAAAGGGAGACATAGGTCATATGGCTAAATAGGAGATATAGGGCGTGGTTATATAGAGCAATAGGAGGAGTTATATGGAGCACTAGGAGGGGTTTTAGGGAGAGGTTATATGGAGCAATAGGAGGGGTTTTAGGGAGAGGTTATATGGAGCAATAGGAGGATTCAAAGAGAGTTTTTATTTGGAGCAGCAGGAGGAGTTATATGACCATATTTAAATGGAACATGTCGAATTCTGCTTCACTGACACTTACTTAGAGTAAATACATTCTCCAATGTTTGATGTGGCACAAACCTAGTTTGCTAAATGATCTGCATCAAATTTTAGAAACCTGGTTATTCAGCTTCTTATGTATAAAGTAACCTGAAGCTCAATACGTATAAAAAGCTGACGTCAGTCCTTCCTTTGCTCTGTGAGGTTCACAAACAGCAAAAGAAATGAGCAAACAAGATACAATACAGCAGAGGATGCTAATGAGAAAAAACAGAGCTAACGGCTAATGGTTTTATTTATTAAAAAAAATGGATTTAAACTGACCCCCAAATCTAAACATTAGGAATCAGCTTACAGAAGTTTGACAGAAGTATGTTTCAAAGAAGAAGCAGTGACTAAGTTATCAGTTTCCAGCTCATTTTCATGAGGAGATCCTGTGAAGTGGTGTATAGCGGCAAAGGAATGTTAGAGGAGGAATTACTCCCTTTCTGTTCCCATCATTGAGGTCTGATCATGCCCCCTCCCCTGCCACCAGCACCCAAAGGGCTAATATGCAGTATACCACCATCCCACATTATCCCAAGTAAGATCAGAATCATGAGCAAGAACTGGAGTGGACAGACCCGGCATTAAGTGTTCCTGTCTCTAATTTTATTAGCACCACTGAGAGTAATTGGAACTCAGTTCTCCGGCAGCATTTAAAGCGTTTACCAGAACAGATAATTGTCCCTCATGAGTAATATCAGTCACTTTCTGTATACCAACGCGTGTGCAAGTCTGACACTGTCCAAACAGACCCAACGATTTGGAAGAGCGCATGCATCTCTGCAGGAAATTGGAAATTGACATTACATTTTTGCAAATCTGAAGTTGTTTATACAGAAAAAAAATAAAACATTTTTTAATGCATTTAAAATATGTACATGGCCAGATCGAATTAAACCTGAACTCTAAAGTAGATGAGTAGAGGGAATATTTCCATTTACATGACTTAGTTCTTGAAAGTTTTGTATAATGATAATAAACATATTAATACATTACCATGGTACAGCTCAACCCCGTCATAACGCGATCCGTTACAACGCGCATCCGCTTATAACGCGATGCAAGCGCGGCTCCCAATTTTCGTATTTATGAATACTTTACAACACGATTATTGGTATCTTAAATACTTTATTGTACAATGCATACAATTGTACATTATTTCTAACGCGATCCGCTTATAACACGATGGGATTCTTTGGACCCCAAGCACAGCGTTATAAGGGGGTTGAGCTGTAGTTAAGGCTTAAAAAGACCTATATACTGAGAATTCAATGTTTTGCTACATTTTAACTGGATGGAATTCACAGTTTACATATATATTGGTCCAGAAGCTATGAGAGGAATCCGTAGCAACATTTATAGCTATGTCCCATAAGGGGAATAAAATCCTCCAGCAAATAACAAACGGATCGCTCCCTGAATCAATACTATGCCTACTGTAGGTTACATTATGATCAATCCATTGCTTACATGTACTGTACCAATAATCTGACTGTGTTTTATCCTGATCAATCAGATCACTCTCTAGATGAATAATCTGCCTCTGATATATCCTGATCAATCAAATGTTCCCTCTTTCAATAAATATGCATATGTTTTTTTCCTGACAAATCAGATTACTCCTTAAACCAATACATTTCTTGCTGTATGTATTACCTGACTGGAAAATATATTTAGACATTTTTATTGTAATTAGATATAAAATCATATGTTTTTTTTTTAAAGCAGCCCCAGTTTCTGCTTTGCATAGTACTGTAAATCCCACATTGTCACAGGGTGTACTATACTGAACACAAGCTGTTAATAAAATCTCATCTAATCTGAATTGATGACCCCATGTTAATTACACTAACCTTGGAAAATATCTGTTTATGTTTATACGTATGTATTAATTCTATATAATAATGTATTGTACCAGCAGGGCAGCAGACAGTGTGGGAACAGACTGGAAAAGCTTCTCGGGCCTGGCAGAAGAGGGAGACCCTGCAGGCTGACCATGGAAGTTAGTTTCTCATTTTGGGGTCATCCAGACGGGCCTCCTTCCTTCCCCGGGCTCCCCCTCTCTAACCCAGAATGGGCCCAGATGTGCTTTTACAGGCATCTGCTCTACAGCCCTGCTCACAAGTCGTCATCTTCCACGTTCGCTCAATTGACATCTGCCCCCCCCCCCCTCCCAATCAACAACTCGGCCCACGAAACCTGTTGGCAAGCGCCTGGGTACCAGATGCATCACAGACAAGCACCTGCAATATGTACTGTACATGCAGGTAGGCCAGGTCTTCTACAATCCCTACTAGAACCAAAGTGTACTAATGGAGTGACATGTTAAAGGGGTCAGTCCCTCCTAATACCAAGATACGCTAATGGCAGTGACATGTTCAAGGCATTAATCCGCCCTTGGACCAAAGTGTACTAATGGCAGAGACGTGTTTAAGGGGTCCAATCTGAATGACATGCCTTTGTATCCCACATCTGATACCTACAACTATTTTAAAATGATTATGTAAGCATGGTGCTCTGAGGTTTGGGAGAGGTTTGACTGCCTCTGATGGCTCCCTTTTGTCTGATGTCACGCTGTGTTCAACAAGAGTTTGCACAGGCAAAGCCCCCCTCCCCTTGTCTTTGTTGTCTCCCTGATAAAGCCACAGTGAGATAGTGTTAAAAAAATACTTGATTGACAACACCCCCAAATGGAACATCCAAAGAATTCATCTTGTAATTTAAAAAAATTAAATCAGCCAAATATTTGTTATTAGCACAATTAGATTTGTTTAGGTAAGCCAATTGGACTCTTCATTTTTAAATATGTCCATGGCTGTACATTTTCAAGGAGACAGGCTAAAACTGAAACCCCATCACTGCTTTCAGTTACTCAATTCCCTTTACCCGAATTTCTCTAAATAAAAGGATATAAACATTACATTTTATGTAAATGCTGTAATTTTGCACTTCTAATGAGCCTTCTAATTGATCTTGGTAAATTGACAAACCTTCCTCCATTCCCTTCATGCAGCTCAATCAATATAAAAGCAGAGTATTGATCGAGCAATCCTCTGTCAAGGCAATTAAATGCATCTAATTACCTTTTTACATTTTCCAATATTTATAACAATATACAGGTGATTATGAAAGTGTGTCCAAGGTTCACTGTCAGAAATTCACTCCCATGGAAATAAAGAATCAATCATAGAGTGTATATTGTTTTCTAACTTATCTTGATAAAGACTTAGCAGTGTACAAATGCAATACATGATCGTAAAATCAAATCACATTTACTGTCTTATGTTCCCAACCCCCAAAGTCCTTATACAATGGCTCAGATCCACAAAGCTCTGTTAAATCAGGGCTCATAATGGGACGTTACCTAAAACAGGAACAGACGTTATGTTCCCTGAGGTTAACGCATATCCTCAAAGCTAATGATATGCAAATATAACGGCCGCACTACATCATCTTATTAGCACATTGTAGAAAAATACTGCTTTATCTTCCATTAATGTGACGGTAAGTATGTCTTAGGGATACGCCGATCAATGGCCAGCTTGTATTCCTGTGGAGCACCAATGGAACTGCCATCAAGTCAGCCCTGCTCCGATCCGAGCCCTTAAATAGGGGATAACCTCAAGTTGAGAAAGAAAGGAAAATGAAATAATGCAGGGAAGTAATGCGTTACATACTGTAGATAAATGTTATTCATATTTACTTTTAGGCTTTTTAGTTATTTTATTGTTGGGGTGTTTCGGTGCTTGTGTATTTCTTTTAATATTGTGTTTTTTTGGCCTTAATGATTTTTATTAGGTTGACCATTGAGTGCTTTAGTGGCTTATCATGCCCATATTATATGGCTATGATGTACCACTGTGTCAATCAATGGGTATAGTGGGGCCGGGACGGGTGGATAGGCCTACCAGGTGGGTAGTGGGGAATGGGGGTTAACCCCTTAATTACTATAGTGGATATTAATCGCTAAGGTGATTCATGGGTTATGGGCCATTAGATTGTATTTTTTCATGTACTCTTGCTGCCCACGGAGCACATGGACCTGCAGTATGAGGATGACCTTCATGATGGCAGAGGTGTATAGAAAGTTTTATTTACTTTATTTATGCTGGCTGGCTAATGTTTGATTTTGAATAGGCAAATTAGCTACTGTATTATCCATATCTGGATAATAGTTATTTTGCCCATTACTGTACTGTATATGTTGGGGGGGGGGTTGTTGGGGTAGAGGAGGTGGGTAGTAGGGCTGTTGTGTGTATTTTTGTTTATTGTGGGTGGTGGGATTGGGTGAAAGGGGTTGAAGCCCCAAGGATGGATGTTTAGGCTTACCGGGTGGTAGCGGGAGGGATTAACCCCTTAATTACCTTAGCGGTTAATACGGTATTAACCGCTAAGGTAATTAAGGGGTTAACTCCACCTGCAAACCCCCCTACCCCCCGCAAGGCCTAAACTCCCACCAAGGGCCAATGTCACAGTAGCTTATGACAAGATATAATGAACACCAAATATCTGGGTTGAACTGAACGAGGCTTAGATATAATAAAATATATTTATTCCTTAAAAAAGGTGAACACAGCAATATAGTACAATTAACAGGCAAGAAGGTAACACTTACTTAGGGTTGGGGAATGGAGAAGTATCAGCTAGCAATTCTCCAGCAATCCGGTGATATTCTAGGTGGAATCAGAAGAACAACCAAAAACTGTAGAGTTGACACAGTTTATATACCTTTGTAACCCTATTCTTAACATTGAATACAGACTATTGGTGAACAATTATCTGTGTCCAATCCCTAACGTGGAGACACAGTTTAACCCATGCCCCCTAGCTAGTTAGCACATGCGTACTGGGACTCTGAGGGTCTTATTTCTGAAGCCCCATAATTAAATCAGGGGCGACGACCAGTCTACCAAATGAAGTATCTGGTAGGATCTTCATTGTTTGTAGGTGTAGACATAACACTTACAACCCACTCCAGTTTGATGATTCTCCGCCCTCAGGTAACAATTAGAGTGGCAGTGTCTGTTGATCAGGACTTGGTTCCTAGTGTAAACAATCAGGGCAGTTAACTTTTGATCACAGGGTTATAATGAAACATGGGAACAGGGGAACATACATTTTCCTGACATGACAAGGTGTAAGCCACATTCCTGGACTGCAGTCCAGTTAACCCCTTGCCTCCCTGGTGAGGTCAGGGGATGGCCATATGGGGTGCAACCCCTTTAATACCGGGCCAACCCCCCACTCCCTCTACAGCCAAATACCACCTTCACCCACCCCCGCTCCCCGCAATAAACCTAGCACTGGTGGTTAACCCCTTCATTGCCTTAGTGGATAGCCGCTAAGGTAATGAAGCTGTTTTAATAAAATAATGTAATACTTGTTTATGTGAGCAGGGGGTCTCCAGAGCAGAACCGCGTTGATTTGAGGTCCGGGAACCCACTGCTTCCCGAGATTCAGGCCCCGTTATAGGGTACCGGTATCTCCAATCATTTAAATCCCACGGTCACGTGACGAGAGACATTTAAATGAATAGGAGATACCAGCACCCCATAACGGGCCTGTATCTCAGAAAGCAGCGCGACCACGGACCCGAAATCAACTCGGTTCTGCTCCGGAGACCCCTGCTCACGTACATTAGTATTGCAATTTTTATTAAAATCTTGTGATCGCTGGCGAGATATGCACCAACCAGATCGCAGTAGGTCGCCGGATGAGCCCTTTTGAGAGAGGCAACCATCACATCGCTGGCTCCTCGCCAGTTTTGGACATTTTGCTATCGCAGGTATTGAAAGCTTTCTGATACCATGATAGCAACGTTAAAAAAAATTGGCGGCGTATCTGGCCCAGCGATTTTTTTAAATGAAGGCTACTAGAATAGGCCCCTAAGAATCTAAATGCCTGCCTCTTCTTTTGCTCTACATTTTCATTATTCCCTTCATAAACATCGTCCTTATAATAAGTTTTAGATCCGGTTTAACATATAAACATACTCTACCTCCTCTTCTATTTGCTTGATCCTTCCAAAAAAAGGGAATAAGCCTCTAAATGAATTGCCCAGCCATGAGTTTCATCCCACCATGTTTGAGTAATGCCTATGATATCATACTGCTCCCTTGTAGCTATTCAAGCTCACCCATTTTAGCTGTCAGGCTTCTTGCATTGGAACCCATGCATTTAAGGTTTTATTCTGTCCATACTATTATCTTATCTGCTCCTGCCTTTCTACTTCAATTGGATTTAGTCCTTAGAAGATTTCTAGTACTGTATTATCTCTATTTAATATGGGTGTCTCCCTGCTTGCCAAACTCCCACTTGCCCCCATTCTACCTCGATGACCCCTTGCTATTTCCCCATCCCCATCTACAGTATTCTACTTTGTTATCTGATTCTTGTCCCTCCCCCCTCAATCCTAGTTTTAAATCTCCTTCAACCTTTTTAACATTCTCCCCTCTGGCACAGAAGATCCCTCTACATTGATGTGCAATCCAGCCCTTCCTTAAAGATAACACCTCTCAGAAAAGGAGTCCAAGTGCTCTAAAAACCCTCTTTCCTAACCAACTTTCTTAGCCATGCATTAACCTCTCTAATCTCTGCCTGTCTCTCTGCAGTAGCGCATGGCACTGGTAGTATTTCAGAAAATACTACCTTGGGGGTCCTTGCTTGTATGCGGCCAAGATCCCTGAAATAATTTTTTAGAACCTTCCATCTTTCTCTAACTCTAACGTGTACCAAGACTGCCAGGTCAGTCCCAGTCCCTCCCAACAACCAACAACAACCTGCCTACCCGATCTGCAATGTGTCAAACCCGAGCCCCCGGGAGACAACAAACTGTTTGGTTCATGCGGTCACAGCAACAGATTGCCCTCTCTACCTTCCTAATAATGGAATCCCCTACCACCACCACAATCTTTTTGGGTGTCTAAGTATCCTGAGTCCCCTCTGTGCTGGAGGAACATTTCCCTGACTGCTTATATAACATTATACTGTAGTGCCGACGAGTATTCTAAAACAAATCTGGGGCAATCACCAACAAGACCCAGGTACATGCTGGGTACATGCTGCAACATTTCAGTGACATTTCTGCAGACAGACTAATGGCCCATCGGATTAACAGCGAGGGTCCCTGGCAGTCCTATTCAAACTGAAGGGGACTGCCAGGGACCCCTGCTGTGTTCATCTGATGGGCCATTAGTCTCTGCAGAAATGTCACTGAAATGTTTGCAGCATGTACCTGGATCTTGTTGGTGATAGCCCCAGATTTTCCAAGGCAAATTTAAGGCAAGTTTTAGAATACTCGTCGGCGCACCTGTATAAGCATGTGTGGGTCTGTGAGCATAAGGGTAAATGTGAATGTATGTGTATTTGTGTCTGTGGGACCGCCGACAGCTCTTCTTGGTCTATCTGGGGGTCATTGAGCAGGGGATGGCCGTGTGCATTCAATTTGTTGAGTTGGGTGTGGGGTAGGGGCGGGAGTCAGAGTTGTGGGGGGCCCTCCTGTGCAGCAAAGAAGGGATTGGCCCACCGGTGCAGAGCACCATTTAGCATGCTGGGCACTCTTGTCCCCAAGGCGGCCCTGAGTGTCTTTGCATTACTACATTTGTGCAGGGGTTAGGGAACATTAGGTGCTGCCATTCTAAATGGCAGAGGGCCCCATTAACCCTTTAATTTCCAGACAGGCCAGCCACTCATTTCCCTGACTTTAGTTTCCCTGCGGTCGAAGCAGAGAAAAACAATCCTATATAAATCCTATGTAATTTTATGGGATCGCCACTGATGACTGCAGATATGCAAAACCTCCCTGTCCCCCATAATCTCACATTTTGCCTAACGTTATTTTTTTTTCAGTCAGGAACTTGGGACTTCAACTTAAAATACTGTTATTATAAGACAACCCGTAAAAATGGTACAAAAGATGTATGGTTAACTGCCTCCATTTTATTGCAGAACCGGTATACGGATTAATTCAAATATATTCTTTATCTCTTTTTAGAAGATGCAAAATCTTCTATGTCTATGAGGAATTGAGGATCCTTCCTCCCTCCACGCTGTGTTTATGACACACGGTATAAGACAAAGAGCAGAGGAGTGGGTTTAAATGAAAGAGCTCGTGACATTAATACCCGGAACCAGCTGATTATTTTTACCCTGAGTATATATAACTCCACTGTGAAGTGATTTCATTTTGCTGTAACAAGCGTATCCATCTCAAAAATTGAAAGGAGAGACAAGAATGATGGGACTGGCAGCGAGTGTGCGAGGGGTGGAAAGGAAAAAAAACAGCATTACATTTTCAGAATCATAAATATGATGATGTCTGAGTTGCCAGAAGCTTGTGCGTCATGTTGTTAGTTAATTTAATTCAAACATATACTGTTTGAGGTCGTAATTAGCGTCTCCCCTTCATTAATTTCTCTGGATAAAGGAAGTTTTCTGAGATATTTCTGGAAAATCCATGTTAATTCCTCCCTGTTTTACAGAGCTTGGTATCTCAGGAATAAAAGAAATGAGGCAGATTAGGCTTCAAGAGAGCATGCCGGTCCAGCGTTTTCTCCCTCTGCTTCTATGAAGAATAACTTCCTTACATCCAGACATATACATAAAATATATTATACAGCATTGACAGCGCTGTACATAGAATTTTGCAGCCTATGTAACAAAGAGCTTATAGTGTAATATTGATTCAAGGAAAACAGGGGGATAAAAAGCTATATTTGCTATGCGATGTTAACCCACAAGGCAACTTATGTCCCATTTGTACTTTAAAATTAAGCGCTGCTTAGACAATGTAGCCCAAAGCAGACGTTGAGATTTGATCGGGGTTCACCCACATCAAAAATCTTATCGTTAAGTCACTCCATCCCCACCCTATAGGATATACCAGGCATGCTATCATTGTGGCAATGCTAGTACTGATGGTACTGTACTTTTGCCCACTTCAAAGGTCTACCCAGTGATATAACATGGGGGTATTAATAGTTACTAGAAAATAATTCCCATTTCTAAGAGCCTTAATGTCCGTGGAGGAGTAGGTGTATACAAGTTTTCTTTCAACTGTTTACAGAAGAGAATATACCTGTGAGGTTTGGAAAGTTCTGTACAAATGAAGAAGAGACCTGTGAGGTTTGGAGATCTCTGTACACATCATGAGACCTCTGAGGTTTGGTGATATCCAGACACATGAAGTCGAGCCCTGTAAGGGCTAATAAAACGTGGTGAGGGTGAAGAAGAGACCTGTGAGGTTTGGAAAGGGATTTTTTTTGCACATGGAGAAGAGACCTGTGAGGTTTAGAAAGCTCTGCACATGTGAAGAAGATAACTGTCAGGTTAGGAAAGCTCGGTACAAATGAAGAAGACACCTGTGAGGTTTGGTGATATCCGCACACATGATTTGTGAGGTTTGGACAGGTTTGTGCACATGAAGAAGGCACCTGTTAGATTTGGAAAGCTCTGTACATCAACATGACTTTAGTAGGTCTCGAGTTAACCCCTTGGGCCTTAAAAACCAAACCCACAACAATCTAACATGGACTCCAGACAGAGTTAGGGTAAAATGGACACAGCTGAACTAGAAAACATCCCAAATACCATCAGATTGCACCCTCATGGCTTATTCCACCTGCATTGTATTAAGGACCAAGCCCACCAGTCATACCATCCAAGCAGGAGATATATAATAATAATAACAGCAGCTAAACCAAAAGGACAGCACCAGATCAGCCGCAATAGCCAAAGCCCAGAAACACCTTTGCAACTTGATCCCCAACGAGATCACTGATACATCCTTCCCATGTACAATCTGAACACAAACCCACAGCCAGCTGTAACAATGAACAAAAGCACCCATATATTTATTTAAACTTTCCAGTTTTTTTTATTTTTTTATAGTACTCTTTCTTTTTCATCATTATAATTTTATATATATATATATATATATATATATATATATATATATATATATATATATATATACACACACAAAAAAAACATTAACGCTAACTAATAACCTCCAGAATTTATCCAAAAAAATCCTGATCAGAAAAGAATAATTAAATGATGGTAATATATCAATTCCAAAAATGAAATATGAATAAAAAAGACATAAACAATATATATATATATATATATATATATATATATATATATATATATATATATATATATATATGGTAAGTGTCGTAGTAATATAAAAAGATAGGTCTGTTGGTAAAATATTAAGTGTGGAAAGCAGATTGTTATATATAAAATATAAAAACAATCACGCAGCTTCTATAGGATAAACCCTCAAATAATATAAAAAGAAAAGAGAAGCGCGTACCACATACATGTACATATATTGACATTTAATACATAATTGATAATAAAGACACACACCAAATAATAACCCCAAAAATTGATTGATAACTGATAATGTCCCAATGAGGTGGAGCTCATAAAAATAATGACAGATCCTGATAAAAAAAAACAGTATTGAAATCCAACAAGTGGATAAAAAAGTGAATAGTAGAATATATTTCTGAAGGTAATGTCACCCGATGGTAATTTTTGTCCTTAACCCAGTAGCTAGACACTAAAGACACTGATTTATGTTATATATATGTATCAACTTCAATATGGGAGGTTATCCAGATTGAATAAAGCTAGCTCTTTTCCTCCTCCAACAACCAATATATGAAGAAGGCCAGCATTCGTAATCAGCATTCACTGTACGGGGGGGACACATCAGATTAAAGCTATATAAGCTGTCCTCTCACTCCAGTTGTAGTCGCTAATTGTATAGGGTATCCTGCTTTCCACATTTGGCTACTAGCATACATGTGGAGGAATCGAGTAGTAATCATATCAAGGGTCCTCTCAGCCCTGTAGCAATTGCTGCAGTTGGAGTGTATGGATTAGCTTGGTGTTCGTGATCTAATAATGGCAGCTAGCATACTGGGGGGATAGGATGTTTGAACACAAGTCGTGTAGACGATTCCCTTAACCCTGCAGCAAGCACTGTTCGTGGAGCAGCCTGGTATCTGCAGTTAGCTGGTAGTTCATAGCTGTTAGTAACTACTGGTATGCAGGAGGAGATCAGAACTCGGATGTGATGACGTCACCTCATGTCCTGCAACCCTATGCGTTTCGTCACCAACGTGACTTCGTCAGGGGTAGAAGTAAGGACAGCCCACATGAATTATATATAATCATTCAAAGTAAAAACACCAGCTGTATCTGGTAAATATCAGAGGGCTATCAATCAATGAGACATCTAAAAATATATATATAATAAAAAATACACACACAGGAGGTTTTTTGTTGCGTTTTTCACCCACCATGACCAAAAAAAAAATATATATATATATATATACATACATATACGTAAATATATATATATATATATATATATATATATATATATATATATATATAATATATATATATATCATAGAGCCTTGCTTCATGTGGTGCCCAGTATGCTCCTTCACTGCGTCCCTTTTTTAGTTTCCCTGCTTAGATTCATACCAGATGAATATCTTAATCACATATTGCAAATATTTTCATTTTCTCTAGTGCTTGGCATAGTGTTCCTCATTGCCACACCTGTAGTAAAAGTTAAAGCTAGTGTCCATCGGAGCTGGGTGTCCCGTTGTATTCATCCTCCTTCTACAGGGCTTTTCATTTCGTGGGGTCCGCCTTGCCCTTTCCCCTCGATCGGGCCGAGGATTATCTCTCGGTCACTCTCTTATTCGTAATGAGGCCAGGAGCTCTGGCACGCCGGCGGGGGGCTCACCAACTTTGTCTGAACCATGCCGCTCTGCAATTTCCCATCTGGGTGTAGGAGCTTGGGGCTTGGAGTAGGTCTTTTTTCCAACATTGTCGTCAGATCCCCACCAGCTGCTAGCCGAGACACTCTTATTTGACTTCAATATGGACGACGCGATCGTACTTCCATCTGTCGTTCCTCATCCCTTATCTCCCTTAGAAGCTCTCTGAATTTGGGGGAGGTCTCTTTCCATTGTCAGAGCTTAAGTTATAGTGTCATCATGTTTCCCTTGGGGATCCCCCATATTAATTGTTCCACTCTGGTGCATTCAACTCTGTCAACGTAGACCCCTTTTTTTCTTTATATACACCCTCACATCTTCTTGCAGGGCCACTTCTAACCTGCGTAGAAATTCCAATAATTTATCCCCCTCATGTTGATACATCCCCCTGAACAGGAAGTAGAACACAGGGGTGACAGCTTCTTTCCCTTCTCTAAACTGCCTTCACTATTGCCAACGCAGGCCCTTTGAGGCTTTTTGCAATCCGGATTCTCTTGTCCTGATCTGATCCCCTCCCCCATTCTTGCACCATATGTGTGGTAGCCTGCTCTATCCAGTTCTCCAGGCCTTCTCTGTAGCTGTCAGTAATAGCTGACTCCCCGGCGGGATTGCATGGACTTACTACATCCCTCGTGGTTGTTATGAGCACCACGGGTGAGGTATAGGGTGTGTCCATGGAGGATGTAGGGACAGGGGGTGCATCTCACTGCAAAGCTCTTCCATGGTAAACTCTTGCACTTCACCTATAATAGTGTAGTTAACTGGGTTGCTAGGGCCAGCGGCCAGCAGAGGGGCTTTGATCAATTGTAATCTCCCACATTTCATTGTCCCTCCTCACTATACTGTTAGGCACCCGAGCAGGATCAATATCTTCATCACTCATACAGTACACAGTACAAATGCAGTCTTGGAACTGTAGCACAATATTTTCCCTTCTATTTGGGCCCTTCCCCACAGAAGTGCATCTCCCAGCACTCCATTAAGAGCCATATAATCGGCTGTATCTGGGACCAGTAGGATCAATGCTTTGTTATGATTAAGGCCTTCCCGTATGCACCACTCACTTAATATGGACTCCCTCATGGTGAGGAAATATCAGATATACTCGACGGAGGCGCTAGAGTATGAATGTTCTGGTAAATTCCAAGCTGTTCCCGGGCAAACATCGCCCCCCGGGTACAATTCAGCCGTGCCCTTTCTGCTCCCTGATGCAGAACAGCATGCAAGGTGTTGTAGTTTCCTATTGCAGGCAGGGAGCAGTGTATGTGTGTCCGCTGCATAAATCTTACCTGGGGCTACACGCGGAATGAATTTAAGTTAAACCCGCCTGGGGAGTTTTTTTTTAAATGGCATAACCGAGCCACATAGGGGGATTTTAACTAATCTGCACGGATTGAAAATGAAACAATCCAACTGCAGAATTTAACCAGCGGAATGGATTTTGAAGGGAAATCCCGGGAAACGGATTTGGACTGGTCTTCCCATCTCCATCCAAGGAACCTCATGGCCAGCAGCAAAGAGGGCAAACACTTCCTCCCTCGCACTCTTATACCCCCCTAAGATCCCTCCTCTGACAACACAATTAGTAACCCAACATCTCGCTTTGGGCCTCCACCCGCCCCCTGCATCCCCCCTCCTTCCCCATAATGTTCCCCTTCCTAGGGAGTGCAGGGGGCTACTTGAAACTTGTGGCTTTGGAAAGCTATGTGCACTTATAGAAAATAGCTGTTAGGTCTGGAAAGCTCTGTATATGTGAAGTAAAACTTGCGAGGGTTGGAAATCTCTGCGAACAAAAGGAGAAATCTGTGAGGTTTTGAAAACTCTCAAATATCAAGAAGAGACCTCTGAGGTTTAGACAACACTCTACACATGAACACGAGGCCTAGGAGGTTTGGAGAACTATGTACACATAAAGACGAGACCTGTGAGGTTTGGAGAACTGTCTACACATAAAGACGAGACCTGTGAGGTTTGGAATGCTCTGTACACATGAAGAAGAGATCTGTGAGGTTTTGAAATGACTACACATGAACGAGAGAACTGTGAGGTTTGGAAAGCTCTGTTCACATGAAGAAGAGAAATGTACAAAAAAGTTGGAGCGCAGAGAAGAAGAAAATTAGGTGTTAAACAATCGTCACTTTATTTGTTAGTACACTGTATATTAAAACTTACAATAAGGTATACTGTAACTGCGTGCACGATGGGGCTCCCACGTTCATCCGTAGTTTGCGCCGTCACTACCCCTGCCCAGACCGTTCTCTCCTACTGCGGATCCCCGCAGAGTTCCTGAACCGGAACCGGAAGGCTACCCACTTGAAAATAGTGGGCGGGCTCTCAAAGGCAATAGCAATAGCAATAGCTGGCGGTGGGTGTACACATCAAACTCACACATTACAATACATGCTTCTTTGACTGTTGGCCCGGCTGATCACCGGAGAGTGAAGGAGATGCGGGAGAAGAAAATCACTCCAAGACAGACCCTGAAGACAACGGACGAACACGGCCTCCTTTTTTGGGCACATGAAGAAGAGACCTGTAAGGGTTGGAATACTTTGCTCACTCTAATATCATCTATGAAGTTCAAAGGCATCACCGCAACATACAATGAATGATAAAGATAATTAATTCGGGCTTATTTTTGATCCGCTAGCAATACAAAATTGTTAATGTTTCCACACATACAGATCAACAAGTTAACTTGTGCCGGAAAATGTATTGTACTCACATCACCTTGCGCATGCTACCCAGTAACAATTCTGATTTACATATCCACCCTGCTATTCCAGGGCAACAATGTATGCACTAGAATCTCTTGCAAGCATACCCTTTTCATTTAATATGTATGAGTTGTTCAAAAATTTAACCCATCGCACCACGTAACCTTGCACTCAATCCCTTCCGGCCATATAAATTACAAATAAAACTCTGCTTTGATTTCCCTTTTTCCCGAAGATTAAAGACATCACACTCGCAGTCCATAAAATTAATTCCTTCTTGTGCATTTTGTCATTCAACTCAGCTACAGTTAAACCAATTTATACCTCACAAAAGGAATGATATTAAAAAAAAAAAAAAAAAAACATGACAACGTTGTCAAGTTTTCATTACGATTCTTCTTGACTTTCACCTTCTGAGAAGAGAGGAAGAACATTTAAAAATTTTATTCTGCCAGGACTTTAAAAGGCTACAAAGGTAAAATAGAATCAGAGGAAAATTAACTTCGACTCCAAGTAATATATTTAATAAGAATTCATTTAATGGTACAAAGTGTACTAATGGCAGTGACATGTTTAAGGGGTAAGTCCGTCCTAGGACCAAAGTGTAGTAATGACAGTCAGGCGCACCAACAGGGGGGAGTATAGGGACATTTGTCCCGGGCCTTGCAGCATCCTGCCTTGGTGGTCCAAAGACAGAAGCTATGCCCCGCCAGACGTCAGGCCCAACTTCCGCTATCGCCTGCCTTGGTGAGTAATCAAAGGAGAGTGAAAGAGCAGAGGGAGAGACAGAGAGAGAAGAGTTGGAAGAGTGAGAGGAAGAAGGAGGAAGAGTGATAGAGCAGAGGGGAGAGTGAGAAACAGAAGGGTGGATAGAGAGAGAGGAAGAAGAGGGAAGAGTGGGAGAGCAGAGGGGGGAGACTGAAAGAGGGAAGACTTGGAAGAGTGAGGGAGCAGAGGGGAGAGTGATTGAGAGAAGGGGAACAGCAACAACCTTGTCATCAGGTGAGACTCTAGTCATGGGACTTGGAAAGCTGTCGGCTGCCCTGATGATTAATGGGTCAGTCCCTCCTAGGACCAAAGTGTACAGTGACAGCGACAACAAGCAACTATATTTGTAATTATTTTCCTAGCTGTTTTTTAATGCATTTTATTTTTTAACTTAAACAGGCCCAAATCTTGCAGTAGGGTATCCACTTAGCAACTCCTGCTGTTTTAGTCTCACTTTCTCCCCAGACCAAGCAACATGGAGCTGTTTTCCACGCAGACTACAAAACATCTACTATACATATTAATGTAGGTTTTGGGCTTATTTTCAGAAATAAAATACAGTTTTGGGGGAAAATATTTACAATGAATGCAGAGGGAACTGCTTTTTTAAAACCACCCTAAAAAATGATCCTTCAACGGGTGAGGTCAAAGTCAGAGTACCACTACTTTTTATTTACAACCCAGAATTCCACTACTTTTTGATTTACAAACCCAGATTAGTACTACTTTTATAGAACAAAAGGGTTTTATTACCGTCCGACTCTCTCCATTTTTACTACGTAAATATTGTCCAAAAAGCTTTCAAGCTCATTAAATTAAGAAATGCTGTTCAATTAGGCCCAGTACCACTGCTATTTTTAAGCCACTTCGATCGTTGCTGTTAGACAAGACGAGACAGCACTAATGTCACCGACGCAGAAGTGTTCCCTTATTTAGTATTCATTACTGGTCACACACAGCCAGTGTGCAGTCAAGCTATAACAAATGATTTTCCTTGCCCAAGGTTGTTTATCATGGAAAACGAGCTTGCTACTGATGCAAATAAAAAAAAATGTTATATTTTTTTCTTCTCCTTTCTTCCCTACATAAAATTAAACTCAATTGTCTTCCTCTCCTTGTTATAAAACACTGTCCGCCGCCCCCCCCCCCCCCCCCCCTCCGACGTACGATGCTTGAGAGATGAAAACTCAGAGACACAAAGGATTCTTTTTTGATTAAGGAATTAAGAATTCATCCCAGATTAAAAATGGTTTGAATTCAAGGAGATTTTTTTCCAGGAGTCTGACATGGTTTTAGTTCTCCTTTCCTTATCTTGCTTCTATCTCTCTTCTTTAGCATCTTTGTCTTTATTCATTATGAAACCGTTTTAGGTCCAGATGCAGCAAGCACACTCCAGGTCTCAGGTATGTCCCTTTCTGTGCACAGGTATCTCTCTACATATTCTATGAAGGGGTTTGCATTATGCTGGGATAGTCTTCAATAACATCCAGAAGAAAAAAAGGCCTATATTACTCTAAAAAAAACATGTATGTAATGAATACAAAAATAGCTTTGAATGTAATTATTAATTTAAAAAGATGCCTAGCAGCACATTGATGAATAGTGATGCATAGAAATATATACAAACAATGTTGTTAAAATGTGTTAGTCTGATAGCTTGTGATATTCTGCGTAATCACTATAATTAAAGCCTATTGAAGAGCTGAGAAAATGTGCATTATGAACAGGTGCAATAACTTTTACTACATCTGTACGTCACTTTAGACTTTATACAATTAGGTCTCTCTCTCCTCTCCTTAGATGTGCCCCAACTTTCGTGTGAGGTTTGCGCACCAGAGAAAATTGGTCCTTTTGTAGTGGCGAAAAAAGCCGCTGCTCAATCAGGTTTCACAAACGATTTGTGAAGCGTTACATCATTGTGTATTGCAATGTTTATTACTCCTTTGATACCTGGCGAAATGTATCACCGGGAATCGAATTTGGGGAAAGAAAATGCTTTAAATGTTGCGCATTATTTTTGGATAGTTTCGCTCATTTCTACTTCCGCTCACAGACATGACTCTGACCTTGGACAAGGAAACCTAATTTCAATTCTAGTGACAGGCCCTTGTGACCTTGGGCTTTATCTCCATGTGTCCTAGGCACCACTAGATTGCAAGGTCACCGGGGCAGACAGTCCGCCAATGAAATTCTATGTACAGCTCTGCATACCGTGACCAGGAACCCGGATGCCAGAAATGGAAACAGAATGGTCTCTGTCTCGATCGGGTTGGTCACTCTGTAGCAGTCAGATCAATCACCCCATAGAAAACACTTTAGTGACCACGATGTCCCAGGTACATTATTGGGGCATTGGAAGGTTTAATCTAGCATTGGTCATCAAAGTATCACTTCCACCCAGAAACTATTGAATATTTCTCACCATACTTGACTTGTGGTCGAGCAATTCTGGGCCAAAAAAACTGCACAAGATATATCAAAGAAAAACATCCTATTGATTTCAATGGGATATTTCTTTTTTTATATAAAGTCTGTCTGTGAGTGGGTTTATTGGCTTTGCATCTCATCCCAGGCAGTAGAATAAACACCTTCATATTTTAGGGGACACCTTTCTTCCTTTAGTACAGAAAGGGTTAAATAAACTGTGAATTCCATTATTAAATGTAATTTCAAAGTAATTTATAATCCTCATAATTCCCGGGGCAGAGAAATCCTCTTTTTCAAGGTTTGATATGTATCGCCCGCTTTAATGTTCCTCACATTGTGCCGCGGTGCAGAATTTGTTTGCCCTATAAAAGTAAAGAAGAATAAAACAAGATAATGGTATCAAATTGTCTCGCATGCAAGGATATTAGTACCAATTATTCTGCGGTGTTTATAGACCATGGGGAATGCATGCAGTTTGTGATAGGAAAATGTAACATTAATAAGCCTATGGAAAGTAAAAGGTTTATTTCTTTTGATAAATTGGGTGCTGGTTTTTTTGCACCTGAAAGTTGTTGATACATCGGGGCTTCTGCACTAAGCGCCAGGAAAACAGATTGCCAGGGTTTTTAAATTTGCGTTTTTGACAGCGTTACTATCACGGTATGCAAAAATCCCCGAATACCAGTGATAGCAACATTGGCAAAAATGGTAGCCGGCGACGTGAAGATCGCCCATCTGAAAAGGGCTCACCAGGCAAGTTCTTTCTGCTGTAAAGAGAGAGAGCCGCCTCTCCCTGCGCAAATCTTGCCCATTTTATTACTAGTGTATTTTAGCAGCGGGTCTCCGGAGCAGATCCACATTGATTTGAGGTCCGGGGACCCCTTGCTTCCCGAGATACAGACCCCGATATGGGGTGCTGGTATCTCCTATTAAAGTCATCATCCCTTAAAGTGATGACTAAAATTCCATTGGCTCTAATACCATGTGATATGGCCATGAGGTTTGAAGGATGTGACGTACCTCCCTTGGAGATGATGTCACATCCTTCACCAAAAAAAAGAGACAGGCACATCTGACCTAAAGTGACATCATAGACAATATTTAAGGCCTTGACGCCTCATTTTACATCAAGAAGCCGACGTGACAACATCGTGTTGTGGTTTTACCATGGGGCTTTGTGGATTAACAGTTGAAGATAAAAGATTACAGAAAATCAAGAAATAATGACAGATGAAAAAAGAAAAAGGTGATTGAAGATCAAAAACAGAAGAATTTTGTTACCTGTTCCGGATCTTCAAGGTGGATGGCATTGGATTGAGTTTGATGACATCGTGGTATGAGAGCTTCCTGATACCCCTGGATTCAGAGGGCCAACGCTTCTAAAGGTAAGTAAAATATTGAATGTATGTTATTTTATTTTTTACAGGTTTTTTTATTGTATTTCTTTCTTTTAATGTTTTTCATTGCCTTCACTGCTAATGTATTCATCTGTGCCCGTTTAGGGTACAAATAAATACAGTGATAACCAATGCATTTTTTGGCAAATGCTTGTTTTCTATTGAGTGTTATATTTTCTATTTCTCTTGATTGCTTAGATTAAATAGTTTGTAGTTTGTTTGGCATGTATTTATGTATTTTTTCAATTGATTTGCGTTTTGAATTAATTAATTCTTTTGTTGGCTCCTTGTTTGAATCGATGTGTTGGCTAGTGGTTTTATTAATTAATTGCTTTGTTGGTTACCAGTTAAAATGATTAAAAATGTTGTTGGTTAGTGCTTTTATTTATTGAATTGTGGTGTTTAGGTGCTTGTGTAGGTTTTATTATTGTGTATTTTGGGCCTTCATGTAATTTTATTAGGGTGACCATTGACCGCTATAGTGGCTTATCATGCCCATATTATATGGGTATGATGTACCACTATGCCAATCAATGGGTACAGGGTGGGTGGTTAGGCATCCCGGGTGGGTAGCTGGGAGGGTGGGTTAACCGCTTAATTACTATATATTACTCAGCCATTGATTGAGCCACCTGTGCTGAAGCAGGAATATACCTAATACCTGGCCTGTTGGTGGCCCTTGTGGACTGGAGTTGGCTACCCCTGGTCTATGTACTAATCTGAAATGTTTCCATCTGCGCCCTCAAGTTAAAAAAAATGGTGCTTCATAATTTTTGGTGCACAGAATTGGACTGTGCTGGGCATACATATGTTTATGGTATGTATTGTTTTCAGATTTTATTTCAGAAAATGCGTAAAAATCGTCCAAGTTCAACTTGACGTAAAAACCCTAAAAAGACTCTTAATAGTGTTAGCACAGAATGAATTGCTACAGATGTTACAGACATGTATACTCCCACTGGCGCGTTGCATCACGACAAACTCATCACGGCTATGGGAGCAGACACCATTGTCTCTGAATTAGCCGTTCACAAAAATGGGAGGGGCTAATGTGTTATTGAGTCTGCTGGTGCGTGCAAACGGGTGTAATAATACAGGTTACCTAAATTTGTTTTTTTTCTCGCAGTATGGCTATTATAACTAATATTACACTAATAATTCATATTTACTAATACATAACAAATACACATAATTCTATTTTAATTGAAATGGTAATAATCAGGTATTTAACATGATGTAATATTGCATTAAAGTTCATTTCAAACAACGAACAATGCGCCATATGTATAAGTTGCATAATGACCTTCATAATAAGAAAGAAGAAAACATTAAAGGTACATAAGAGACCAAACATAAGGAAAGATGCATTACAGGATGGTACAGTATTGTAACTATCAAATTCCGGACAGGTTGTGGTTAATTAATTAAATTCCTGGGTGAAAAGGTAGAACTTGAGCCTGTTTTTGTAGATTTCCAGAGGGGCCTCTCGAACTGTATGAGGCAGACTTCCAAAGAGTGGGAGCAATGTGGTTAAAAGCTCGGGCTCAAAGGAAGTCGAGAAGATTCTGGGAACTGTCAGCAGCCCTTGATATACCGACAAAGTGAGCAAATGGGAGTGTAGAGAACTAGAAGCTCTTTCAGGTAACTGGGACCCTGGTCATGTAGTGCTTTGAATGTCAAGAAGCTAATCTTGAAATAAATTTGCAATTTTACAGGCAGCTAGCGCAGAGAATGAAGAACAGGTGCCATGTGGCAAAAATGGTTCTGGTTAGTTAACAACGAGGCCATGGCATTCTGCACCAGCTGCAGGCGGCACAGCTATTTTTCATGAAGACCCAGGTAGAGTGCATTGCAGTAGTCCAGGCGTGAGGACACAAAGTCATGGACAAGCATAGTAAGATCGGAGGATCAAGTACTTAAACCTGACTATGTTCTTTAGGTGGACAAATTAAGATTGGATCATGGCTGACACCGGATGTTTAAGGGTCAAGTCACAGTCAAGGACAACACCAAGATTCCGCACACGGACAGAATTTAGTAACTGGGAACCCCAAAGTTTAAGGCCTGTTGGTTGACCTAGCTGCAGTCTTGTTGTCTTCTGACAGTGAGCATTCACATCAAGCACTTCTGTTTTATCAGGATTCAACCTCAACCACCTAGCACTCATCCACTCTAGGGGCTCAGATAAACATCTACAGTATTGTTGACTAATAATGGGTCCTTAGTACAGCTCAACCCCGTTATAACACAATCCGTTACAACGCGAATCCGCTTATAATGCGATGCAAGGGTGGCTCCCAATTTTCATATTTATGAATACTTTACAACACGATTATTGGTATCTTAAATACTTTATTGTTCAATGCATACAATTGTACATTATTTCGAACGCGATCCGCTTATGACGCGGTGTGATTCTTTGTCCCCCAAGCACAGCGTTATAAGAGGGTTGAGCTGTAACTGGTTGAAACGACAAGTAGATCTGAGTGTCATCTGTATGATGCAATGATAACCCAGGCCATGTATTCTGATTATGTCACCTAGTGGCAGCATGTACACAGCCAACAACATAGGAGATACTGTAGGAAAGAACCATGTGGCACTCCTTAGGACAGGGACTTTGGTGTAGAGAAGTATACTGCCGGAGATACTCTCTGTGAACAGCCAGTGAGAAAAGATCTGAACAAGCTGAGAATTGTGCCACCCAGTCCACAGAAATGCTTCAGGCACTTCATTAATATCCCATGGTCCACAGTATCAAATACTGTAGCAAGGTCAAGGAGTACTAAGATCGAACAGTCACCTCTTTCTCTCGCCACCAGCACATTATTTAGCATATGAAACAGAGTTGTTTCAGAACTATGCCCTTCTGAATCCTGACTGAAATGGGTGATGAATATCATGGGTTGCTAGACAAGTTTCCAGTCTGTTGCCACGACTTCCTCAATAACTACCATAGGAAAGGAAGGTTTGATACAGGCCCGTAATAAGCCATGCACACTGGGTCTAATAAAGGCTTTTTAAGGAGAGCTTTGATGACTTCTTCCTTCATACATACCACTCAGAGTTTATGAAAGTTTGTACTACTTTTTAGCACTATAATTTTGATACACAAAAAATCCAATATGATCTTAGTTCATAGACACCTTAGATCAGTGTTTTTTTTTAACCTTTTGACCCACAAGCCGAGCACCCCTATAGAGATGATTCAATTGCTGGGATACCCATTCATTTTACAAGTTGTCACATTTATTTAAATTCCAATAAAACTTGGTAGAAACTGAAAATAAGTATCTAATTACAATATATTTTCACTTACAATTACAGTGTTATTGTGGTGACTGTTTCAAAATGTAATTATACATTGTGTACGATGTAATTGTATAGTTCAGGGTTTCTGTTATTTTAAATGTAATGCAACATTATTCATTCAGCAATATTTAAAAAAAAGAGTGGGAATAAAAGCACAAATACCTTTTACCACCCCAGGCACCCTTAAGGTTAGTCTGAGACACCCCTAGGTGACACGGGCACCCTGGTTGAGAAACCCTCCCCTGGACTGTGTCTATTGGGTGCCGTGACCTCCCAAGGTAGTGCTATTTTGCATCAATTGATGTTATTCTCTTTGCTCTGTTTGTTATTGTTTTTCACCATTATTGCACTGCCATCACTAGCCAAACAAACCAACAAAAGTGCAAAAGTCTGGATCCTCCATTTACCTGTATATGTAACAGTTTTATAACAAGAGTGTAAGTAAAGATCCTAAAAAAAACAAAAAAGCAGCATGTTGCTACAATAGAGACATTAAAAGTAAAAACAATATTGTGAAATGCTTCTACTTGTCTAATTTGCTTAAAAATGATAAGAATAACGAACATATACCCAGGGCCGCCAACAGTATTGTTTGGGACCAGGACAAATTAGAATAATGGGTCCCTGACAATGTAACGACATAATCACATTTGGTCTGTTTGTTTCCCCCTAGTATCTTTCTCTCTCACACCCTTCATGTCATTCCATTTTTTCCCTCCTGTGTCTCTGTTCTCCCCTCCTCTCAAGTATATCTCTTCTTTCCCCCTCATGTCTTTCTCTCCTCTCCTCCCGCTACCATGTCTCTCTCCTCTCCCCACGGCGTTTCTTTCTCCTCTCACCCCCAGCATGTCTCTCATTTGTTTCCTTCTTCCAATGTCTTTTTCTTCTCTCCTTCCTTTAATGTCTCTCAATTTCGTTTCACCATTATCTGTTTCTTTACTCCAATGTCCTTCTCTTACCCCCTTGACATTAATTTGCTCTTCATGCTATTCTCTTGAACCTTTCTCTGTCCCCCCTTTCCCCCAGCATGTCTCTCTCCTTCCTCCCAGCAGGTCTCTCCTCTCTCCTCAAGTATGTGTTTCTCTCCTTCTCCAGCATGTATTTCTCTCTCCCCATCCCCCATGACCCCCCTCCCCCCAGACAGTCTCTTTCTCTCCTCTATCCCCAGCATGTCTTGCGCTCCATCCTCCACACCATGTATTTCTCTTCTTACACTGTTCATCTCATTCTTTTTCTCCATTCTCTCCTCACGTATCTTATTTCCTCCCTCTTCTCTTTTCTCACGCATGCCATTCTCTTTATTTAATCTCCCATGTTTCTCTCCCCCACCCCTTGTATTTCCCTTATTTTACCTTCATTGTCACCCTCTCTGAATTATCTACCAGTATATTTGTCTCTTTTCGGTCCCCCTTTCTCACTCTTTCACCCTCATGTCTTTCTCTCTTTTCTCCTCCCTCATGTCTATCTTTTCCCTCCTATGTATTTCTCTTGTACTTTATTTTCTTAGTTTTTCTCTCTTCCTGTCTAGGTCTTCTTCCCTTTCATGTCTGTTTTCCTTCACCTGATTTAGCCCTTCCCTTACCTTTCTCAGCCTCTCTCCATCACATGCTGCAGCTTCAGACCCTCTCAGCTCTCCTTGAGGCCACGCCCCTGATGTTGACCCCACCCACATACAGAGGCTCTGCAGAGGAATGGACTTCCCCTCTACTGCTTCCTGCATTTAAAGGTACCATTGCAGAGAATTTAAATCTACAGGGAGCTTGGCCTCTCAACCACTGGGCTCAGGACAGCAGTCCTAGCTTCCCCCCTCCTGCATACACCACCTTAGACATACCATTGCCATTAGTTCACTTTGGTCCGAGGAGGGAGTGCCCATGTAACTGAAAGGCCATGGTCCCTATGTGAAAACACTTCCCCGTGCTGCAGAAGATTTTAGAAGATGGCTTCACATCATACTGTATAAGAGATCCATGACATACAGTATGGATGACTATAGCAGGCTTATTATTCCTTCTAGTGTGTTATATTGAGATACTGCATGTCGTGATATTCTGAGTTATAACAGAATATAAAGTCACAAGCTACAACAACTGCACACTGGGAATTCTAGGATTTGAGGCTCCTGATTGGCTTATTTTAATTAGGGAACAAATAATCCGATTGGTAACTGACGCCATTCCTTGGCATAGCATGATATATAACAGCCAATTACAGAGATATTAGCTAACAAAAAATGCAGTAACTTACGCATGCATTTATAACCCAGAAAAGCTCCGCTTAACGACATAGTTAGCTGGTATTAAAATTATTTATGGCTGCTACGTAAAAGGGTTCAGATACGATGCAAACAAAATGAAATTTCAATTGATTGCTTGGTTTATGTTTTAGCATGATTTAGTGGCACAAAAAAAAAAAGAAAGGAAGATTATCTGTTCTACATGTCTGGCCTTTAGATAAGGAGACATCACATCAGTTTTGAAGATTTATAGAGCAATAATATCATGTGTTCATCACATTGCCTTTCAATTCCAAAGTACGGTATGTCTCATACAGCCACCTCTGGGTTCAAACTGAAGCCTCCACTGTGAATAGAGGAGAAAAGTACAAATGATTGTCATATATATATATTATGATCTATATTTGGTGTATGGCGCCAACATATTCTGTGGCACAGTACAATGAGGAAGGAAGGACAATAAGATTGTATGTGCAAAAGAGTGCATGCATGTTAAGACAAACAGAGACAATAGGAAGGAGGTCCCTGCCCCAAGGAGTTTACAACATAGAATAATTAATTAGAGATGTTTGGGGTAGCCTAGGCACAGAGAGATAGATAGCGGATGATCAAAGTATGGCGCACCACTACGTTTTAATTACAAACCTTAGATTTCAATCTATATTTCAACAGAACATTGCATTTCTATTTCACTACAGACTATAAATGGTTAATTTAAAATAGAATTAGGATTACCGAAAAATCAGATGCAGTACCATACCTTTCATTGTTAAATGCCACTTGGGCAAATCTTTTTAGACTGTACCTCACTGTAGGGAATATGGAATTACCCAGTATACCGAGGCTGCTAACAGGTAGTGCACACACTTTATGGCAACTTGATTGAAGAGAGACCCAGCAATGATTAATGAAACAATAAGCCTCCGGTATTGAAAACAGGGAGTTGGGTAATAGTAAGCCGGATAGAGGTACAGGGGGACACCTCCCTAAGGGGCGCCCCCAAGTAAATCACAGCCCGGCACTAACCGCCTCAATAATCTCCCTGAAATACCGCGTGGAGGTTAGGAGTACTCACGAAAAAGCCGTCCCTGTTGGTGCAGGGAATTCTGCAGCGGCTTCCTCCTCTGGTGTAGCTGGCGTCAGCGTGCTCCGCCGGAAATGATGACACAGGAAGAAGGGGGTAAGATGGTCCGTGGTTCACAGCAACTTCAGCAGCCAACGCATGGATGTCTAAAAAAACTTTATTGATCGTTTATTGAAAAAGTCCATAGCCTGGACGAAACATGTTAGAGTGGTTGCCTGATGTTTGCTGCTAGCGATCAATAAAGTTTTTTTAGACATCCATGCGTTGGCTGCTGAAGTTGCTGTGAACCACGGACCATCTTACCCCCTTCTTCCTGTACCTCACTGTAGACAGGTTTATAAAATACTGACGCTTTAAAAATCCTTTACCAAATAGATCCTTATTTTGTTTGAAAAAAAAAGTGGAACGGTAATTACAAAACGAGAGGTAGTGAAAGTTGGTAAATAAAAAAAAGTAGTGGTACTTTGTACACTAGAGAGAGAAGCTCTGCCAGACCAGTCTTAAATAATCCTTCATTAATAAAAAAAAATGTGTCAATGTTTTGGTGGTAACATCACACCTCCACCAGGGAATCAGAAGTCCTGATGAAGATGTGATGTTAGCATTAAAACTTTGCCAAATGATATAATAAAGACGTTTTATTTAAGACTTGTCTGCCAGAGCCTTTCTCTTTTCTGGATTTCACTCAGCAGAAGTACCGTGTCTGTGCACCACCCAGCGCTGAAGACAACGGTCATGTTTGCACTTCTTACTTGGCACATGGGGCCTTATTCAGAAAGCCTCGATAAGGCCCTTATCGAGCACTTATCGACCAAAATGGCTACTGGTATTCAGATAGCCTCGATAAGTGCTTGATAACGGCCTGTATCGACGCAAAATTTTATCTCCGTCCGAAATTCGCTGACTGAGCAGCGATCAGGCCCTTATCGACCATTTTTGGAGGGTTGATAAACTCCCGCTATTCAGAGACCCGCGAGTCGGGTGTCGCGGCCCATCGCAGCCCATCGCAGGCTTAAAAAACAATTTTCTCCCCAAATACAATTCCCCACAAAATTGTTGGACAATTGGTGGGGAAATGCCTCGATGAGCTGCGATGGGTCGGGACTTAGAAGAAATCAGGCCCCTTTCCTGCCTCAGATTGATGCCGGGGGTCTCCGGAGCTGATAGCCATTAATAGCAGCTCCGGACCCCCCCGGCATGCATCCGAGGCAGGAAACATGAATGTACAGCAACTTCATTACCTTAGCAGCTAACCGCTAAGGCAATGAAGGGGTTAAACACCCGTGCCAGGCTTACTGTAATAAACATACAGTACAATGCAATACTGTGGCTATCGGGGGTGGGTGAAGGGGGAATTTGGCCCTTGGTGGCTGTTTAGGCATTGTGGGGGGGTTGCGGGGGGAGTTAACCCCTTCATTAAAGGGGTTAACCCAACCGCTACCCTCCCGCAAGGTCTAAACACCCATCCTTAGGGCTAATACCCCCTTCACTCACCCGTGAGGCCTAAGCACCCACCCCAGACTGACTATACCCACCCTATACCCATTGAGTAGTATAGTGGTACATCATACCCATATAATAATAATATGGGCATGATAAGCCTCTATAGCACTCAATGAGCACCCTAATAAAAATACAGTAATACACAAGACACACAGTAATAAAACCTAACTATACTCCCAAAAAACACACTTCACTAAATAAAATCAGTAGCCAGCTAATCCAATCAATAGAAGCAATTACAACATCAACAATGAATTAATTAAACCATTACCCAATCAAACCAATTAATCCCTAAAGCAACTCAAAATGAATAGTAACACTAACCAATGTAAACAATGAATTAATCCTACATTAATTAATGTAACCATTAAAAGACAAATAAATACATTAAAACTATCTCTGAAGTATCCATAAAACACATTAGCTAACATAATATAACTTTAAGTACAAGCGAACACCAATCGCAAACCTTTAAATACATTTACCATAAACAAACAATCACTTCCACATCATTAAATGCAATAACAAGCGAGAAATGCCCCCCAAATATGTGCAGACTTAAATTTTTTTTTTTTGCTGTGACGTCACTTAAAGGGAATGATGCCAGCCAATCAGAATAGCTGTGCTTCATTTACCTTTAACATGACGTCAGTAAATCCAAGATGGCCGCTGTGTCACAAGGTATTTCAGCCAATCAGATCGTGGGAACCAATTCCACACGCTGATTGGCTGAAATACCTTGTGACACAGTGGCCATCTCTGATTTACTGACGTCATGTTAAAGGTAAATGAAGCACAGCCATTCTAATTGGCTGGCATCATTCCCTTTAAGTGACGTCACAGCAAAAAAAAAATATTTAAGTCTGCACATGGTTTTAACAGCCAATCAGGTGGCTGTTAACCATTGTGAGGGTAAATGTGACGTCACAAGCCATATTTAAGGCCGTGACGCCTCATTTGAGCCCAAGAAGCCGACGAGACAGCATCGGCTGGGATTTAACATGGGGTTTTATGGATTGACAGATGAAGAAAGTAGATAAAGAACAACAAGAAATGGTTACAGATGAAGATAGAAGACGGTGAGTAAAGAAAGAAAAAAGAAGTTTGGGGTACCTGAGCCGGATGCTGATGGATGATGGCATCGGATGCTGTTGGAGGCCTTCAAGGTACGTGAGCTTCCTGTTACCCCGGGAGTCGGAGGGCCACCGCTTCTAATGGTAAGTAAGATATTCTATGTTTGTAAATGTCTCTTTTTACAGGTCTATTTTTTGGGTGTGTTTTTTGATTTTTTGGGGGAGGCACATTGACTGATAATATATTAATCTGTACCTCTTTCGGGTACAGATTAATACATTATTATGCCAATATTTGGGGGGCATTTCTCGCTTGTTATTGCAGTTAATGATGTGGATGTGATTGTTTGTTTATGGTTAATGTATTAAAAGGTTTGCGATTGGTGTTCGCTTGTACTTAAAGTTATATTATGTTAGCTAATGTGTTTTATGGATACTTCAGAGATAGTTTTAATGTATTTATTTGTCTTTTAATGGTTACATTAATTAATGTAGGATTAATTCATTGTTTACATTGGTTAGTGTTACTATTCATTTTGAGTTGCTTTAGGGATTAATTGGTTTGATTGGGTAATGGTTTAATTAATTCATTGTTGATGTTGTAATTGCTTCTATTGATTGGATTAGCTGGCTACTGATTTTATTTAGTGAAGTGTGTTTTTTGGGAGTATAGTTAGGTTTTATTACTGTGTGTCTTGTGTATTACTGTATTTTTATTAGGGTGCTCATTGAGTGCTATAGAGGCTTATCATGCCCATATTATTATTATATGGGTATGATGTACCACTATTCTACTCAATGGGTATAGGGTGGGTATAGTCATTCTGGGGTGGGTGCTTAGGCCTCACGGGTCAGGGTGGGTTAACCCCTTAATAACTATAGCGGTAACCGCTAAGGTGATTAAGGGGTTAGGGACCATTAGAATGTATTTTTTTTCAATATATGCTTTCTGGCAACGGAGGACAGAGGGACCTGCTGTTGTGTTAAGTATAACTGTATTTATTTATTTTATTTATGTATGCGACTGCAGTGTTTAATAATGGGCAAATAATCTATTATCCATATCTGGATAATAGTTAATTTGCCCATTACTGTACTGTATGGATTTGGGCAGAGGGGTGGGGGGGGGGGGGGTAGGGGGCGTGTATTTATGTGTTTTTACATATTAATTTTAATATATATTTCTTTAATAATGTAGAGGTGCAGGGGGTCTCCGGAGCTGAACCACGTTGGTTTTATGTCCGGGGACCGCATGCTTCCCGAGATACAGGCCTCTTTATGGGGTGCCGGTATCCCTCTGCATTGAAATGTCCCGCGTCACGTGACCGGGACATTTCCTTGCATAGGAGATACCGGCACCCCATAAAGAGGCCTGTATCTCGGGAAGCAGGGGGTCCCCGGACATAAAACCAACGTGGTTCAGCTCCGGAGACCCCCTGCACCTCTACACTATTAAAGGAATGTATATTTAAATAAATAATTTTCGGGCGACATTTCCGCTGGGAGAGGCGGCTCTCTCAGAGCAGCTCTCTCTGCAGCAGAAATGAATCGCTGGTTTTTGCCTTTTCAGAGGCTCGAGGCTCTCGCTGGCAGCAACTCGCCAGGTTTGGGCATTCTGTTATCACAGGTATTCGAGCCTTTCTGAATACCGTGATAGCAACGCCCAAAAAACATTCATTTTAAATTCGCTGGCGATATTTTTTTATGAATGTTCTCTGAATAAGGCCCATAGAGCCAATCGCAATCTCTCTCACTCTTGCTCTCTCTCTCTCTCTCTCTCTCTCTTTTCCCTCTCTCTCTCTTTCCCTTTCTCTTTATCTTCCTCTCTCTTTCTCCCATTCTCTCTTTTTCCCTCTATCTCTCTCTCTTTCCCTCTTCCTCTTTCTCCCCCCTCTCTCTTTCCCTCTATCTCTTTCCCTCTCTCTCTTTCACTCTCTCTTCTCTCTCCTCTCTCTCTCTCTTTCCCTCTTCTCTCCCTCTCTCTCTCTTTCCCTCTCTCTCTCTCTCTTTCCTTCTCTCTCTCTTTCCCCCTCTCTCTCTTCCCCCCCCCCCCTCTCTCTCTCTCTCTCTCTCTCTCTCTCTCTCTCTCTCTCTCTCTCTCTCTCTCTCTCTCTCTTTCCCTCTTTCTCTCTGTTTCTCTGTCTCTCTGTCTCTGTCTGTCTGTCTGTCTGTCTATCTCTCTCTGTCTGTCTCTGTCTGTATGTCTCTCTCTCTGTCTGTCTCTCTGTCTGTCTCACTGTCTCTCTGTCTGTCTCTCTTTCTGTCTCTCTGTCTGTCTTTCTCTCTGTCTGGGTCTCTCTCTCTCTGTATCTGTCTTCTCTTCTCTCTCTCTTCTGTCTTCTCTCTCTCTTCTGTCTTTCTTCCCTCTCTCTTCTGTCTTCTCTCTCTCTCTATATAAAACGGAAATAGCCGTGTTAGTCCAGTTGAGATAGTGCAGAATAAATGAGTTCTTCAGTATTAAGTGATACCTTTTTTATTTGGACTAACAATTTATATCATAGAACAAGCTTTCGAGAGTTCTTCTCTCTTCCTCAGGTCAGCTATATATATATGCTCAACACAAAAGTGTCTGTGTCTATGGTAATTCACGATAATATTCGTTAGTCTAAATACTTGAGCAAAACTAGTTGTAAAAAGGTTACGGGGTTAATGCATTGAAATTGTAAAAACAAGGTCAGAAACATTATCTCGGGAATTAGGACAGAATATAAAGGAGGCTTTAACACACCAAGACGTTGATCAATAACAACTCAGTTTGTCCCGTGTTAAAGGGGAACTTGTGTATAATTAAAGTGGATGCATTTGATAACACTCCCAAGGGAAGAGGATAAAAGATGACCCAAAGGGTTTTCTCTGACCCTATTAGGTTTGAAGCCCACAAGCCATTTGCAAAGTACTGTGTTACGGAATAAAACAGGGAAAGATCGAAGAGTGCGCTGTGTTCTAAATTGAACCGTTTCGCTGCCAGCTGCCTGAGTGGAGATTTCTAAAAGCAATGCCCTGTGAGGTTTGGAACGCTTTGTAAACATGAAGAAAAGATCTGTGAGGTTTGGAAAGCTTTGTAAACACAGGAAGAGACCTTTGAGATTTGGAAAGCTCTGTACACATGAAAAAGAGACCTGTGAGGTTTGGAAAGCTCTGCACATACAAAGAAGAGATGAGTGAGGTTTGGAGAACTCTGTACACAAGAAGAGACCTGTAAGGTTAGAAAAGTTCTGTAAACATGAAGAGAACTGTGAGGTTTGGAAAGCTTTCGACATGTGAAGAAGAGACCTGTGATGTAGGGAAAGCTCTGTAGGCATGAAAAAAAAAGATCTTGATTGCATGAAGAAGAGACATCTGAGGTCTGGAAATTTCTGTAGACTATAATTTAATTTATGAGGAACTCTCATGTTGGTCCCTTAAAAAGTATCACAACCTACAACAAATCTACACTTCTCTAGGACCAATATGGCTACTAAAACATTGACCTCAATCCTCCAAAGACAATTACAAGTTCTCAAGAAGAATGACTCTTTGTAGTAACCATAAATAGACACACAAATGGAGCTCTGGTCCCTCGCAATGCTGATGAGATGGTTGCTATTGGAGACTTTTCGTTGATTTGAAAATCCCATCCAAACTATTTACGTGAAGAACCTGTGAAGTTCAGTTCTGCCTGTACTGTATGTTAGAAAGACCTGTACAAAGAAGAAAATCAAAAAGGCTGCTGCGCTCTTTCATCTCCCGCTCTTGTAGAGAGACCTTGTCAGGTGAAAAATTAATTACTCTACAAACGCAGAAAACCAATCATGCTGTGAAAGCCCATAGGTGCATTCCAAACAAATTAGATTCTCAAACAAGTTAGCGCACAGCATGGGGACAATGGGTCAGAAAGAGAGTCCGGCTTTGTGTGGTTTGACTGCCTGCTTGGATGAAAAGAGTTGTTCATCAATACTCTATTCTGAGTTGAGCCTGTGCATGAACATCATTTGTTTCTGCGACCATTTAACCCTGCTACGCAAACAGCATATGTGTAACATGTTCACACAGCTTATTCTGAACATCTTTGAGGAAGAACCAAACACAATAGGACACAACCTTTCCACCGTACAGGTACAGCAGAGACCAAAACAAAAAAACAGAGGGCATCTGCATATTTTCTTCAAGTCGAAACAAAAGTGTGTGTGTGCCGAGCACGCACATTGTAACATGACAGTGACATTCTTTGTCTTTTGTCACTATTTTGTCACAGAAATTATATTTGTAAGTGCGATGTTTTTTTTTTTTTTTTTAAATCTTTTTTTCCTTTATTGGTATCTTGCAAGGTAAATACAGATAGTAACAACAGTCATAGCTGAACAGATAGTAATAAGTCATAGGCACATGACTGCGAAGCGGATTGAGATACTCAATAAACCCTTTTTCCTTTTTATGTTGAAAAAGAGGGGGAGAGACAAGGGGTGGGTGGATAGGTGGGAACGACACGGTGAAGAAGAGGGGGGGGGAGGTCAGGGATGGGTTGGGTGGGTCTCTGGTCCCTTCTGAGCCACCGGGGGTCATACCCGGACCAGGACTTGTAGTAGTGACGGAGCACCCGAGCCCGGCCATGGTTCCCAGGTTTTGTAGAAATGGTGCATTTTCTGTAAGTGTGATGTTTTTAATTAAAAGTCAAAACACAATTTTGTGTGTGTGTGTGTGTGTGTGTGTGTGTCAGTCAGTGTGTGTGTGTCAGTCAGTGTGTGTATGTGTGTGTCAGTCAGTGTGTGTGTATCTGTCAGTCAGTGTATGTGTGTCTGTCAGTCAGAGTGTGTGTGTCAGTCAGTGTGTGTATGTGTGTGTCAGTCAGTGTGTGTGTATCTGTCAGTCAGTGTATGTGTGTCTGTCAGTCAGAGTGTGTGTGTCAGTCAGTGTCTTTCCTCTCCCTGCCCCAATGTCACTGATGGCCTCTTCTGCCAGCAGTGACGTCACTTCCGTTATGGAATTTTGTTACAATGCAAGGGATTTTTCCTATCAAAACCCTGCAGGTGCCAGCAAAGGTTTCACTTATAAAACTGCTTCATTCACCCTTTGTTACATGCCATACAGTAATTTAGCTTCAGACAAGAATTTTAGGTAGTTGCATGCAAAAGAGCACATATACCATATCAAGAATGTATTTCTTTATGTAATATGTTTTGCATTTATAGAGAAGAGGACAATTTAGGCCAGAGATTTACCACTTTATTTACGATGAATTTTAACTTTACATCACTGTCTGTGGATTTGAACGTACCCTCACTAAGGGAAACTGTGAAGCGTGGGGAGGTGTTTGTAATGCGGGCTTGGAAGGGATGTGCTACAGAAGTATTTAAAGGCAATGATGAAGGCGGATCTAACTCCTTCCTTCATAATAATAGGCTTTACGCTAATAATTAACCAGACTAAGTTCAAATTTTTCCGTAAACAAGGTACCAGTTTGTGCCCCTACCCCAACCCTAATACACCCTTTTTTCCCTCCAACCTTTCCCCCATATCACACGTGATTCATTTCAAGAGGTATGTGAACTTTCGCATAAGGTTGTGAACCATGCAAAAGGTGACCTTTTTGAGTCTTGAAAATCCGCGGGTGAGTCAGAGTTCGTAGATGATTTGCCAAGCATTAGGCCATTGTGCATTGCAATTTATATTAATATGACAATTTGCAAAATTCTCTAAATGTGCTAGATCTGCTTAATGCTTAGACTATAAATAGGACACGCACACCATGTTTCACTCACTGACAATAACGTACTATAGTGGTGACATTATTAGGACTTTGTGGCTTGGCGAATTGTTTCACAGGGAATCAAATGGGGGAATTTAAAAAGTCTGTCAGACTGTCATTTGCTGTGTCTCTGTGTCCCTCTTTTAGAAATGGCAGTTGATTTATTTTTGTGTCTTTCAAAACTGACAGCCTGCTCCAACATTCCATCCAATCCCATCTCTCCTGTCATGTGATCCTATATTAGCAAGGTCTTCTGGGAGTTGTAGTCCTGCTGCATTACCATGTGTGCACAGACATTCTGATCCTCTGCACAGCGTGTATACTTTTGTAACAGGGGGTTACATTCTCCCGGCCTTAAGCTTTGCGGGGCACAAGGCAGCATGCTGCCAGCGGGGCCCCCTGTAAAAAAAAAAAGAAAGAAAGACTTACCTAGATGAGTTGCCCTCCTCTGGCAGCGTCGTGGCGGCATAAGTTCACAATGTCATATGATGGCACCTTGTCTTGACAACGTGCGTCACAGTGTCAAGTCAACGCGACACTGCAGGAGAACTTAAGAGGATACGCACACAGACACGCACACCACCCAGACACCCTCACACCTACCTCTCTGCCGGTCCCGAGGTCCCAAGCTTCCTAATTGTCCTCCTCCTTTCGGCGCTGTGATCCAACGGCAGACTAGTGGTGGGAGCTGGAGGTGGAGGGGGGCCCACACGCTGTTCTCCAGCTCCCCCTTCCGGTCGCGTATGTATGTATGTATGTATATCTTTATTTATATAGCGCCATTAATGTACATAGCGCTTCACAGCAGTAATACACGTGACAATCATATTAATAACAAATAATACAAATAACACATAATGGAAAGAAATGCTTCAGACATAAGTGACATTTAGGAAAATGAATCCCTGACCCGAAGAGCGGGTGAATGTTTTCCTCTAACACTTTGGCAAGCTCGTTGATCTTTAGTGGGAAAAGCCAGGGCATATCGAGTGAAATGGTCAGTGACTACTAGAATATTGCTGATGTTACTATGATTGGGCTCCAAGGACAAGAAGTTCATACATACCAGGTCCAGGGGCCCATTGCTTATTATATTCATCAAAGGAGCCATTTTGTTTAGGAAGAGTCTTCCTTGACACTCATCTACCACCGTTTTTACAGTAGTCTTCTAAATCTCTAGCCATGTGAGCTAATAGAACCGATCCCTCACTCATCCAAGTATCTTCTCAACTCCTAATTATCCGTGGTCGTCATGGAGAAACCTCAAAACCACTGGGCGATAGTTGGCTGGGAGTACCAGCTGTTTGGAGATCAGATGTTAGGACTTTTTACAGACCGTGAATAACACTCCACTTTTCAATACTAAATGGGTCCATTGTCATATTAGAAGAGGAACATCTTAGTGTGTTTTTCTAACAGAAGAGGGAGGCTAATTGTTTCGGAAAGCTGACTGTGACGGGGCCTTACCCCAGTTTAAAAAGGCAGCACACAAAGCCTGTCTGTAGCTGATGATTCCACCAGGGATCTGGTTAATTTTAGTTAGAGTCAATTAACCAGTCTTCACCAGGCTCAGCAAGCAGGTTTAAAGGTGTTCTGCAGAAACTTGCACAGGGTTCTCTAGCTCAGAGGGACTGTGCTGTTAAAGAGATCTCCAGGAACAGATATCTCTAGCATTGAGGAAGTGTGTGCAACCAGAGAAATGTCTCATGGAACCAGACCCACTATTCCAGGATACAGCGGACCCTGGAGCCGGCTGCCAGAGCGTGCACCCTATGGACACCAACCCAGACCCAGACTGAAATAAAGAGCCCCTTGCTTATAGGTACCTCTTTGGACTTTGAGGTTAGAGATTTGTAATAAGTCTAGCATCCGAATCCTGCAGATACGGACTGGGTATGAGTAAGTTCTTACAAAGAGATAGGCCTGTTTGATTTATTTTACATGCTGACATGAAGCTGTACCGTTTAAAGCCGTGGGCTAAATAAAAGCCAATGTTTATTTTCCCTTAAGTACTACTCCCTGGTTACACCTCTTCATTTGTCTCCTACATATGGTGTTAAAATTGGGATGAGAAGTGGCCCTTGAATTTCAAAAGGGCCCTGGAGGCCATCTGGAAAAAATGCTGTTTTCCTACATTCCATGCTTACAGTTCCTGCAACAGCTTGAGCAACCAAAAGCAAAAACAACCAACCACGTGCAGAAGTGACCAGAATCAAAGGGTTATATAACCAGGAACACGGCGCTGGAGAAGGCGACATTGCCATAGTCTGACTTGGGTGACTATGACAGATGGTGACTCACACAAGGTACTGACTCTGTGACAAAAGTCGACCCTACCATGTGTGTGAGAAGAAAAGAAAACGAGATGCCTGTGAGAGCTGTGAACTCTGCAACTGAAGTCTGTCCACCAGTAGGACTACTAGCTGTGTGTCACGGGAGACCAGGTTTTTTACACCTTTTACTGGGATCATTCATTAAGCAAAACAAGGTAATGAAATAAATTGTATTTTAATCAGCATAAATTCACTTACGCATAATATTACACAAAATACAGACAAAAAGACACACTTACTTTGGGACTAGGATAAAAAAACTAGACTTTCCTAGGTGCAGGGAACTCTATGGAAGAGTTTTACCCTGGCTGGGACTTAGCCCGGAACCTCCTGGAACCCAAATTGGCATAAAGTTCCATACGCCACTGTTACATTCTCTTATGAGAACTTGGTCCCTCCTGACCGCGAGTTAGTCCAAATCTCCTGGAACTCAAATCAATATAAAATTCCAGCCGCGTACGTTACGATAGTTTCTGAGAACTTGGGTACAAAAAGCTGGACTTAGACTCTGGCGGGCAGGTTTTTCAGGCTCAAAATCGAAGCCGGTTGCTCTGCTATTCCCACAGAAGCAACTCTGAAAAGCCCGTCCGTGCTCTTACTACCTTTCAATAGATAAGGGGAACGTACTTTTTGTGAGTTAGCCCGTGATGAATAAGAAAGCTGTAGGCCGGGGTCCCCCGGTATGGAAGGAGCTTCCAGATGGCGTTACTGTAAGAAAGAGTTCACTTGGGACTTTCCCACACATTGAAGAATCAGTCAGATTGGATAGAAACTCTGCCCAGGTTGAACTGCCCGGGATCAGACCAGACCAGGTGGTAATCCTAGTCTCAGGGAAGAAAAGATTACATGAAGCAGGAGAGAACTCATTGCCAAATGATTTAAAGAAGACTTGGTAACGTGGAAAAGGGAGCTTGAG
Organism: Ascaphus truei; assembly: GCF_040206685.1. Lineage (NCBI taxonomy): Eukaryota > Metazoa > Chordata > Amphibia > Anura > Ascaphidae > Ascaphus > Ascaphus truei. The sequence goes on from NC_134496.1 coordinate 29,934,806, forward strand.
CCCAGAGTCCTCTACAGAGGTGAGGAAACAAAGCACATCATAGACTGTGCTTGGAAAAAGTTCACTACAAGCGACTAAAGTGCACTGAATACAAGTACATATCGGAAGAGACACTGATTCGCTGCACCACTCACAAGAACTGCGGAATGGGTGTCCCCTTTAACCACAGTCACATATCGGGCCCATGAACTGCTAGAAAGGTTGCAACACTCGCTAGTTCATCTATGGAGTACCAGATAATGGTCCAAAGGGACGGGCACCTGGAGAAAGGGCTCCAATACCAGAGTGAATGAGGGTTCTCTACCTCCAACCATTCTCATTTCGAGCCACTGTCACATCTCGAGAGAGAGTGGGGGGAAGGTCTTCTGCCATTACTAGACTGAACTACTGAAAAACGGGGGAGGAATGTGACAGGGCCCACAAAATCCCAGGAATTACCTTAGTTCAAATAATTGCCTTGGGTCTGGCTTAGATGCGATAGCCTCAAACTTAGAGGGATCTGTGACAATTACCTTATCAGAGACAATATGTCCAACGTAGGTAACAGAGGTTTTGAGGAACTGACGTGTATCCAGGGACATCAATTGTTCCAATACCTTCATAAGGCAAGTTTAATGCTCTTCTAAAGTTTTTCTAAATATGATAATGTCATCTAGGTAGACTACCTCCAGCAGGTTCATGTTCCCTACTACTCATTCCATCAGTCTCTGGAAAGTAGTCGTGCTCCCGACACACCTTGGTGCATGCGTTCACACCTATAGAACCCCTACAGGCAGATGAAAGTCATCTTCTTCTAATCCTGGCTGTTTATGGTGGTTTGATAGTACCCACTCCTAAAGTCCAGGACTGAAAATGATATGCTTCCTGTAAGATAGTCCAATGCATCTTCAATTCGGGACACAGTGTTTACGGATCGGGAGTGGACCTTTTATTCAGGGTATTGTAATCAACACACATCCTTACTGCACCACTTTTTTTTCTGGCCACCACAATCGGGGATGCATAAGGACTCCTTGACTCTGAGATTAAATCTGCAGTCAGCAATTCTTATATGTATTATGTGTTCAACATTGGCCGGTGCTAATCTCCTCGAACTTTCACTAAATGGCCAAGAATCATGTAGATGTGTTTTGTAATCCACTCCCTTTGCACATGCACTTCCCACTTAAGGGTAGACAACACTTCTATCCTTTTCATCATGCTTTCCCTCAGACACTGTTTCCACTTTGCAGGAGCAGGGCAATCCCCAAACTGAAACATATTAGGGGTCAATTTTTTCAGTCTAGTCTTTCCCCTATGAGCTCTGTACAGATGCAGCCACCAGTATCCGAACACTTGCCTGGTGAAATACTGTGGCTATCTCCCAGTAATGCTGCCACATTTCTGTGAGATTTCTGCAGCCAGACTAATGGCCCATTGGATTAACACAGCGGGGGTTCTTGCAGTCCCATTCAGTTTGAATGGGACTGCCAGGGAGCCACACTGTGTTAATTCAATGGGCCATTAGTCTGTCTGAAGAAATCTCACAGAAATGTTGCAGCATTACTGGGAAATTGCCCCAGATTTTCCAAGGCAAGTGTTCGGATACTCGTGGCTGCATCTGTATATAACTTCAGCATTGTATAAATTGGCTATCATCATATCTTTTCTTACCAGCACGTCATGGGTTGTCTCGTTCCGCACTTCAATGGTCATCGGTTCAATTTTCTAGTGGTGACTGACACAACTCGTCTTTTCACTAATTATCCCCCTAGGAATCCTCCAAGAGGGGGTCCGTCTATCATCACTAACGGATCTTCTACCATTTGATGGAGTATCAGTTTTGCCTCTATTTGACAGATATTATTAAGGAACACTCTCATAGGGTGCGGCCCGGTCCATCGAATGTTTCCCACTGTATCGTCAGCCAGCATTAAGCTCTTTCTCCACTCATACGTAGGCTTTCAAACACAGGTGAATGTCAGTACCCTGTCATAATCTGTCATAATCTTCCCCTCCAACATGACACCTTTTTGCTAGATGGTTGAAGATATTGGCTTTTGTGCCAATTATAGCTACTATCTCCTCCTTATTCTGAACTTCAGGGAACATTAATGCTACTACTGTCAATGGCCCTGACACTCCTGTGACTTTCTTCCGAAATTCTAGTTCCACAACCACATACCCTTGGTCAGGGTAGATTGCATCACTTAATCCCCACACTACAGGCCATCCAAAGGTCGCAGTGGTAGATGTTTCAGGTATTTGTCATACCATTTCTTGATGATGATAGACACCTGTGACCAGCTATCCAAAAGAGCATTGCAGATCTTCCCTTCTATATGGGCCTTTACTCTTGTAGACGGACCCAGGACACCTCTGGCAATTTGTACTGGTTCAGCTGCCTGGCAGGCTTCTCATTGGAGGAGCCTTCTTTTGTGTTGGATCCAGGGTGCTCCCTCACTGAGTCTCTTTGTCGTTCCCTGTCTATGCTAATTACGGATTAATTTTCTAACCACTTGTAACAATGTTTCTTTCCGACCACAATCCCAAAAATAATGTCCTTCTTCCCCACATTTATAGCATAATTCAGGGCTGTTGCTCCTCCTACCAGGGCCCTCATGAGAAATCATTCTCTCTCTGGGAAAAGGCTCATGCTTAGCATCCCATCTGCATCTCCCCTGTTGCTCAAATTGAGCATCTCCACCGAGTATATTCTCTGGTCGCATAAAAGCCATATACTTTTCTACTCCTTCCAGTGTGTCTCCTCTGAAGTCAAGCCCGATTTGGGTCCCACCTTCCTATTCTAGTATTTCTGATCGATGGGACCTGTCGTCCACGGTTCATACATCAGCAGTTTACTACTGGTCCCTGTAAGAGATGTGTTCAGAGGTTCATATAATGGAGAACGGTTACGGTGAAATTATATCCTGGATTTATTGAACCTCTTCCTTTAACCAGGCAAAACGTACAAAAACAACAAAATAATAAACCCCTATCCCTTTGTAAGGGCTAACTTACTTCCCCAGACCCTATCTGAAGGACTGGAGGAATATTCCAATTACCAGCCTATCACCCCAAAGTCTCAGGGAGTACCTTAAGCAGGTGGCCCTCCATGTCAGTCTCTGGCAGGTTCCTGGGTCCTCTGTGTCCAGGAAATATAGGTCTCTGGGTGTCTTGGTCACAGCACAGCCTTTGTGCTCAAGACAGTGTCCGTGTGCAGGCTTCTCTGCTCTCCTTCTGTCAGCCCAAATGTGAGCTAAGGAATCTCTCTCCTGTTTCCAACAGGAGGCTTTTCTTAGAGTTCTAATGTGGCCAGGTGGAGTCTAGTTAATTTCCAAAGCAAAACAGGATCAGGCTGGAGGCAAGGTGCAATAGAAAAAACTTTATGACGGCATGTAAGCCAGGATTAAAAAGACATAAGGAAAAATCCTCTGACGCGTTTCGTCCCTTGGGGACTTTATCAAAGAGTGATTTTAGGAAGCCAGACATTGCTATTTATAAACCTGCTTCCCCGCGCGCAGGTGTGTTGCACCTCCCTGCAGGCTACATCATCACAACAGCTGATGAATACTAGATGTTAATTAGAGCTTGAGTTTCACACCCCTGCACGCTGTGAATAGGCGACAGATACCTACAGATCATAAGACCAATCATATGCTGTAAACCCCAAAGTTGATACATACACTACCGACACACTTTATTGAAGTGTGGTCGGTACCGCAAGCCGGGAAATCTCCCGGCTTGCTAGTGGCCGCCCCTCGGCGTGCCGCGCGTCATAGACGCACGCGTGTCCAGGGGCTCCCCGAGGGAGCCCTGGTGTCCCGCGATCGCGGGACAGCGGCAGGGGGTTCCGGGGGACCCGGCGGACCCGGCAGCGGTAGGGAGAGCGCCCCGATCGGAGGGCGCTCTTCCGCTGCTTCGGCGTGCGCCCGTCACACTCGGGCGCGCGCCAGGCTACTGCTGCGGCACAGAACGGGCAAATGCTCGAATAAACTGTGCCGCAGCAGTATAGACAGTGTACACTTGCTTTTATACAGAGATACACAGTAACAATACAATTCTATAAAGAAAAAATGATGATAATAAAGGGGTACAGCCAGAATGTCTGGTTATCATATCAAACTGATACAAAAAGGATACAATTTAAAAAAAAAAAAAAAATAATAATAAATAAACAACCACAAGAAATTGCACACCCCTCCTGTACAGGTATAGATGAAAGAGTACAAGAGTATCTTAGATAGGATCAAAGCCTTTACAAACAAAATGAGTCTGTACATAAATAGAGTCATAACTCCAACCTTATTATACTATTATACTAACATCCTACTAAGCAAAGAAAGATATAAATGACACAGGGGGTATGCGATCCTAAAGACATACTCATTCAACTTCTACTAAGAAATCCATATATATATATATATATACATACAAATATATATATACATACAAATATATATATATATATATATATATATATATATATATATATATATATATATATATATATATATATATATACATACATACAGTACATATATACATAAAAATTAGACATGAAGGAAAAAAGAACTTTAAAAATAAATCAAACAAAATAATAAATAATAAAAAATAATAAAAAAGAAAATAATAATAAACTAATTATTACATATTAAATAAACAAAATGAATCTAAACTAAACATACTAATAATAAATCCAAAATAACTCCTATGTCTACAAAATAAAAAAGTACAAAATAGGAAAAGGAAAAAATTATTACATTTTTACATTGACCATTGTAATAAGAGAGAATGGAGGATAAGGATGTGTGTAATTGATACTACATATTAAATATTCTATACTAACAAGCAATATTCTAAGCTAATCAATCAATAAATGTAATATAACAGACATAATCCTTATTACACACAACGAAGCGGTGTACTTTTTAGAAAGTGGTCACTCATATCAGATGACCATTCTTTACAATGATATTAAAGACAATATACCACATATAAAATAACAGGTCCTACATGAGATAACAGGAGCATAAATTCTCCCTTATATTATTGAAATCTACCACTAAATAATCTATAAGAAATGGGCCAGTTCCCAATCCACATTAATACCGAATGGATGGAGACTGTCCAGTTAATTGCCTGTCTGCAATTAACCAGATCCCTGTTGGATTTAGAGGCAGTTTCTCTCAAACTGTTGCAGTCCCTGTTTACCTCCTATCTATATATACATTAAGTCCAAGCAAGTAGGCCATACAAGCTCCCCAAACTGCCCTGCACTGTCAGCACCTGCGGCTCCAAACAAAGGGAGGATCAGTGACCGGAAGTGACGCGGATTGTTCCGGAAGTGACGCGACGCCGTCGGAGAGCCCAGAGGATCTGTGCCACCTGTAATTTTTATGTGAACATGTCACACTAACAGAATGTAGGTGTGATGCTATTCATTCTAATACAATGCAGTATTGAACATACAAAGTTGCACTGTGTGTACTTTTCTGTTTTGCACCGAGGGTTATCCCGTGGGATCTTCCTTAGCTGAGATAGCTATTGATATCCACTGCTGTTTAGTCACTGGGAAACTGTCCCCATTTCTGTTGATACCATGATGTCTCATATTTAAAAACAGATTGCACTATATTATTTTAATTTTTTCCACATACAGTATGGTGAAATCTGCGCTCCCCAAACCTGACTTTGCAAATCTACAAAAGGAGATCTGGACCGTCTCAAAAGTGTTGAGCTGCGTTTTCTAAATCCTTATGTTGTTATAAAACATTTGCACGGCTAAAATATAGTAGAAGAGCACAAATTATTGTTTTATATAAGCATTTTTAGCTATATATAATCACTATTCACACTTTATTGCCTCATAGAGGAGCGCCTTAATCACACCTTTTTTGTATTAATCCCTAAAGGGTTCCCTGAAATTGTCAGGTCATTTGAAAAGTGTATCAACTACAGAAGAATTTACAATGCATCTGATCACAGAGTTGCTATTAGAGCTGGTTGGGGTTCCTCAAAATCTCACAGGTTTCCTTAACCAAAAACAAAAATGGTTGGAAACCACTGAATTAGGCCTCGTCCATGGTTCCGGCGGGCGTGCTGAGGCGAGCTGAGGCTCAGGGAAAGCGGGTGCTTTCACTGGCCTTAGACAGCGCGCCGTCAGGGGGTGGGCCGGGGGCGGGCCAGTGACGTCACGAAGCTGGTTCGCCCTCATTGGGCGAACCGCTCATGTGACCGGCCCTGCGCTCCGGCGAGCGCTGAAATTTAAAATTCTGTTAAGACCTACGCTTCCGCGCGCTTGCGGAAGCGTAGGCGAGCCCCTACTAAAGCCACTCTATTTGCGGCTGTAGGGGCTCAGTGCTGAGCGGGAGCGGGCCTCAGCGTGCCTCCGCCAGCAAGCAGCAACCATGGACGAGGCCTTAGGCTAATGCATACAACCAGTGCTGCTCTATTCCTTTGTTGTATTAATGAGTGGGTATCTAAGTATAACAAATATAACGACATCCCCGTGTATCTAAACGTAGACATACGTAAAATGAAAATACAACTAAAATGTGTCCACATGAATAATAGAAACGTAACCCACTTAAAGGATTTCAACAGTGATAAAAATGTAAAAGAAAACAATTAAAATGATTAAAAATACCTTTTAAATGGGTTAATAAAGTTTTATAATAATAAAAAAAATGACGATAAAGCAATTCTTATTGGAAAGCTATTACAGGCATAGCCCGCATTAATGTACACAATGGGTCCAGAGCATGTATGTAAAGCGAAAATGTACTTAAAGTGAAGCACTGCCTTTTCCCCACATCGATGCATGTACTGTACTGCAATCGTCATATTCGTGCATAACTGATGTAAATAACGCATGTGTAACAGGCTCTATAGTCTCCCCGCTTGCGCATAGCTTCAGTACAGGCAAGGAGCCGATATTTCTATTCAGGTCGTGCTGACAGGCGCATGCGCGAGCTGCCATTTGCCTATTGGGCGATATGTCCTTACTCGTTAGTGTCCTTAAAGTCAGTGTCCTTAAACCGGGGTATTTATTTATTTATTTATTTATAAAATATTTTACCAGGAAGTAATACATTGAGAGTTACCTCTCGTTTTCAAGTATGTCCTGGGCACAGAGTAAAACAAATAATAAATGGTTACAAGTACAGTTACAATAAATGAACAGGGTATACATTATATACAAGACATTGCATGCACAGTTAAAGAAAATATATATTATGAGCGTATGAAACAGTTACAGACCAGGTTAAAATGTGAGACAGCCTTAGATTTGAAAGAACTTAAACTGTTGGTGGATGTGAGAGTCTCTGGTAGGTTGTTCCAGTTTTGGGGTGCACGGTAGGAGAAGGAGGAACGTCCGGATACTTTGTTGAGCCTTGGGACCATGAACAGTCTTTTGGAGTCTGATCTCAGGTGATAAGTGCTGCAAGTGGTAGGGGTGAGGAGCTTGTTCAGGTAGCTGGGTAGCTTGCCCATGAAGAATTTAAAGGCAAGACAGGAAAGGTGAACTTTGCGCCTAGACTCTAGTGTTGATCAATCTAGTTCTTTGAGCATTTCGCAGTGATGTGTGTTGTAGTTGCATTGGAGAACAAAACGACAAATTGAATTGTAGAGGGTGTCAAGTTTGCTAAGGTGGGTTTGAGGTGCTGAGCCATATACTATGTCTCCATAGTCAATAATTGGCATTAGCATCTGCTGTGCGATACGCTTTCTGACCAGGAGACTTAGGGAGGATTTGTTCCTGTAAAGTATCCCTAGTTTGGCATAGGTCTTGGTTGTCAGGGTATCAATGTGCATCCCGAATGTTAAGTGGGAGTCGAACCATAAGCCCAGGTATTTAAAACTAGTGACAGGTGTTAGGGTAGTATTAGCGTTGGTTCTAATCAGGAGCTCAGTCACTGGAAGCTTTACAAATTTAGTCTTGGTCCCGAATACCATTATGTATGTCTGTACTGTAGATCTAAATCTTCATTAAGACCACCAGGATTTAAAGTTTGGAGTTAAAAAATCCAGCATGTCGCTTGCTTTTGCAACCTAGAGTATCTATCACCTCTAAGGGACCCAGCTTTAACCTGTTCAATTCCAGTAATGGATTGTTGCATTGGGTGCTTATTATGTACATTAAAGAAGTGACACGAGACACCTTGTCCTAAGAATCTATTTTTATATTTCTTCGGTGCTCTAGGAAATGCTCTTTTAATGTTCTTTTTGTGCGACCTACAGTATATACGGTAATGTACAGGTTAGCAAATAGACCACAAAGGTGGTGTTACAGTTCATTAAGCTTTTTATCTGAAACATCTCATTTGTAACCCTTGATTTCAATTCTTTGATCTTGCTCAAATGAGTACATGTCAGACATCTGGTACGTCCACATTTGAAACATCCTAAGGGTATATTTTGGAGCCATGTCACAATATTATCTTTCTTTTCCACATTACGTGGTTCTCTCTTCAAGATACTGTACTTGGTGCTATGATATTCTGAAGGTTTTTTTTAGCTTGCTTAAAGACAACTGTTGTTTCCTTTGTCAATTCATCTTTTAAAATCAGATCTTTCTCAAGAATTTTCCAGTGCTTTTTTATGATTTTCTGTATAGCACTAGCTGCCCTGTTTTATTTGGTAATGAAAAGGCATTTCTCTGTATTTGTGCTTTCATTTCTTCCACAGGGTACAGTGTTTAAAGTGCAAGTCTATCTTTCACTCTTGCTCTCTTTAGAGATTCATTGGTATTATAGCTCTCAAACCTTTTATTTTTAAATTTGTTCACCACTTTATATTTTTTGTTGATATATCATTTTTCCACTTAGACACTCAGAGACTTACTCTTAGTCGTCATTTGTGGTTTTAGCCATATCCCTGTCCTAATAGTTATTTCTATCTGTGGTTAATAGCAAACAATTTATGTAATTTTGTAATTTACTAGTTTAAGTGTGTCCATTTGTTTCAACTCATGTATTATGTAGTTAATTTTCCGTAGCAGTCCATCAGCATTAATTATTATGATAGGCTAATGCAGTAAAATTCCGGGCATTATTGAAAACCCTGCTCTCTGATTGGATAATGCCCGGAATTTAAGCAGCTTGCAATGTGTAGTTTTCAATGTGTTTATTTCCAGCCAATCAGCTTTCAGAACAGCTGAGACAGGGCAGGGGATTCATCTGAATGAAGGAACAGCTCTGAGACAGGGCAGGGGATTGGTCAAGACGTTTCAGCCACGGGTTGACTCCTCCCTCTGCCGTGCTGACTGAGATTTTCTGAGCAGATTCAGTTGCATTTGGGGGGGGGGGGTGGGGGGGGAGAGTCTGCAAAGAAGTAAGTGGCTTCTAGAGCTCCAGTGTGTGTGTGTGTGTGTCAGTAGCAGTGTTTATGGGTGTAGCATGTGTGTGTAGCAGCAGTTTGTGTGTGTGTAGAGGTGCTGTGTTGTGTGTAGAGGTGCTGTGTATAGAGGTGCAGTGTTGTGTGTGTTTGTGTGTGTGTGTGTAGAGGTGCTGTGTTGTGTATAGAGGTGCAGTGTTGTGTGTGTGTGTGTGTGTGTGTGTGTGTGTGTGTGTGTGTGTGTGTGTGTGTGTGTGTGTGTGTGTGTGTGTTTATGGGGTGTGTGTAGAGGTGCTGTGTTGTACTGTGTTGTGTGTAAGAGGTGGGGGAGTGCAAAGTTTAGTAAGTGGCTGCATTTTTTATTGTGGCTGCCGTGTGTGTGTGTTGTGCTGTTGTATGTGTAGCAGCAGTTTGTGTGTGTATAGAGCTACTGTGTGTGTGTATAGAGCTGGGTTAAAGGACCTCGGCTTCGCCTCGGGCCTTCAACTCTTCCAGCCAGGGCATTATTGGCCAGTAATGCCCTGTTCTTTAGGGATTATTACTTAATTATTATCCCCCCACTCCTTTCAAAATTATAAAGATTCATTCATCTTAGCGCACTAATTTTGTTTTGTGTGCATTACCTCCTATTGGTGTACTCATCGTAGACTTCATATGTTGTGTCACGGTCGTAGTACAACTTGTTCCTGCTCCTCTCGTATGTCCTTGAGAAGTTCCAAGAATTTTTGGGGCATTTCTTTTTGATCTCACAGCCATACTGTAGATGCAGCATCATCATGTCATTGGATGGGACCCCTCGAATTAGCTGCTCTATTCAGGCCTTATTGGCCTTTTCTGCCAAAACTTCTCCTTTTTGAAAAACCCTTAAATTCAGATAATTTCTCTCCATCCTGTTGGTACATCCCTTGAAACTGGAAGTAAAGATTTCCCCACTCTATGCCTCCCCAAACGTGCACTCTAGGGCCCTCATCTAATCAGCAGGGGTGACAGTTATCCCTTACTCTCGAACTGCTCTTAAGATAGTCAATGCTGATCCCCTTAAACTCTCAGCGACACAGACCTTTTTTCATCTTCATCAAGTCTCAACTATTCTCACACTATTTGGGATGCCTGGTCCATCCAGCTCTCAAAGTCATCTTCCCTGGATGGGCACTATCCCTGAGAAAATCCTTAATCGCCTATAATAATTATCCCCTCTGCAGGACTGCATAGACCTTTCTACTAACTATCCAATGGCCATCATAAGAGTTTCAGGGGTTGTGAGGGGCTTTTCTACCAGAGCATAGTTTGTTTTGAAACTTATCCAGATTTGTCCCTTTTTTTTGCTATGGATTTCTTTACCCTATTGTAATGCAAAGATTCTGGATTCAGCCAATAACTTGCACACTCTGAGTCAGTAAACAGTCTTAGACATGTAATCAAAAAGGAATTTTACTTTGCTTCGGTTACAGTATGTTCTCAGTTACAGCTTGCACAGCTACTGTAAACAGCATACAACAGGAAATGCTCCAAACACCCGGAGAAGCCGCAATCAGTGTATTCTGATCCCGAGAGAGCAAGGGGAATTCTTGGCCAGGCCACCTGCATGGTCCGTGGAGAAGCTCCTGGCACTATCCCCAGCCTAGGCTCTTATTGATAGTATTTTGTGTTAGCCTTCCTCCAATCAGTGCTGAGTGTTGTAGCAAATTGCATACTTAAACTGATGAGTCACACTTCCTTTGTAGTAAACAACTCTATATATGGTAAACATGTGAGAGAGAGAGCTCTGCTAACTCAAAGCACAAGCCATGGCATACTTCAGCTAATGAGTGGTCAAACATGTGACAAGAGAAAGAGCTCTGCTTACTTAAAGCACATGTTATGGCATACTTCAGCTAATAAGTGGTACTTCCCAATACAGTAGCAGTCCCTCCCTCCATTCTTCCTTCCCTCTTCTGTTGCCTGTTGTTACTCTTTTGCATAAAACATACATTAATATGAATATAACATTTTTAAAAGGGGTGAATTTTAAGTAGAAAAAAATATTTGTATAATTTTAATGAAGTGTGTGTGTGTAATTTGTCCCTGCGTAGCTAAATTGGCTTGCCAGACTGCGGCCCAATAATTAGGTGAGTGAAATTGTGGCAATTGGTACGCAGTGTACTGTATCATGACCCTACTGGTCTATTTGATTTGGGAAATGTTCCACATTTTCAGTAGTACCTCTGCTAGTGCAGAGACGCAGCAGTACCTGGAATTGTGAGCTGCAGCAATGCCGTGGGCTCAAAGTCACTGACAGGCAGCCTGGCAAGGTCATCTGGTTGTTGATATAACTTAATAAACCTGTGGCCTTGTTTCTCCAAAGAAGCGCTTTGTGTTTATTTCATTCAAAGGAAGAAGCTGGGGCCTCCAGAGCCTGCAAAGGTCACAAGCTACTGCATCAACTTGAAAAGAGATACGTTGGTAGAATGTAACCTTGAAATGGATTATCTACCACTATATTTATTTCAAGGCAGTTCAAACTTACACTCTATTGAACAGTTACAGAGTGTTTTTCTAAAACAGATCCACCTTTATTAACATAAGAGTGTCCTGGGATTGAAAACTCCTCTAAACATATGTCATTGTTGCACAGGGACTATAAGCAAACTCAGCACCAAGATTACTCACTGTTTCTCTTAAAAGTGCAGTTCTTCCTATTTGGATATTTTTTAGCCCCCATTTTCTACAGGGTTGGACCCCCTTGAGCCAAACACCCATATTTTTAGCTCTGGGACCCTCTGATTCCTGAGACACTTACTGGTGAAGTTAAACAAAATGACTGCCAAATCTGGGGCAAATAGGAAGCTGCAACATCATTGGTTGTGGCTTCCTTTGGGATGGCCATTCCCTGTAAAATGCTCTGGAGGACTCCCCAGTTCCAAGGCTCTAAATAAATGGAGGTTAGTTCGGGTGGATTGCTCCTTTCAAACCGCTTCAGATACCGCATGAAGAAATACTGCCTCTGTGCATTGGGAACACTGTCACCATCACTTTATGTTTAATGGCTCATTAATTTTCTTCCATAGCACGCTCATGGCAGGTCTGTTCCCGGCATATTCATTTCATTTATGTAAAGCAAATGCCTGAAAAAATAAATTATAAAGTCAAATACGTGGGCTGATATATACCGACAAGCACAGGATATTTCGAGGTCAAGTGGCAAAGGGAAGACAGGATTTGGGGCATAGAAATTGTATTCAACATAAATTCAAAAGCACTTATTTTTTTTTGCTTTATAATACTGGTTAAAACTAACCCACAAAGTGCCAAAACACATTGACATGTATTCCAACACACACATAGACTGATACACACAGAGCAGACTTACTCATATACACAAACATACACTGATACACACAAAGCAGACTTACTCAGATATACACATATACATAAAGTGCAGGCGAGTGCAGAAAATGGCATTTTAGTGTTCTTGTTTTTTAGCACCTGAAATTGACACAGTAGCATAGTAGCACAGTACTGTACACATTACAATTCATTAATTTCATTGCATTTAATTGCACACAATTCATGAAATTCAAACAAAGCAACCGCGATAAACACGTGTGCCTGGGGCGATTGGCCACGTTAATGCCACGTGGAGTACAGCAGAGCACACGAAAATAGCCGCTGCATCTGTATCAAATAAATTATCCCTTTTAATTGAATATTTTGTTTTCCCTTTATACATACTGTATGGTGTAATAAATTCCCACCAGAATTGCACCACTTTTGCCTTGATACACACACCCCTAAATGTTCATATGATAATACTCTATGACCTCTTACAATCAATTAATATATTACATTAATTACATTATACTGTATGTTATTTCACGTGTTGCTGTCTTTAAAAATATTACATCAATTCATTATTATTATTTTAATATTTTTTTATTTATAATTAAATTTGATTCTTTGAATCTGTATTTTTTGGGTGATAAATTCATGATTTCTTAGCCTTGATTTACAATGACTTATGGTACACATATTAATGCAGTTGATGAACTATGTTTCATTTTTTACCACGTTGTTGTTAATTATGTGATAGAAAACATAAATACCCCCTTAAGTGTCTCGTGACACGAAACGTGCGTCGGGGTGCTGTGACGTCACGTCGATGGCGTCCACATGAGTGTTGGTGCTAGGAGTAGGTGGACCGTTCCCACCCCAGCAGCAGACACGGTTGTATATTTTGCGGGATTGCTATTCACAGCCAGATACTGGTATCTACAGCCTGCACGATCTAATCGTTTGGACTGCAATACAATAGGGTTGATGTATATTTGCACATTCAGCCTACACACTGTCCACTGTTAGCTGCTGTATGAGGTGGGCTGTGGTTTTTCTCCCTTTTTGCTTACTCATACTCTGAGCTGCCACTACCATCCCCACTACCATTTCTCGTCCTAGCACCTCCCTATCTGGGGATTCATTTTTTAATCCTAATTTGAAACCACCTGTACATACAATCACTTGTTTCGGCATTTGATTATATCATTAAAAATGTATTATTTTCATTTTTAACAGGTTAGACGTCCTAAATAACAATAAATATTAGCTCCATTATTTGTGGGTGATTGGTGAATGCGAGGCTTCTCTGTAGATAACTTTTTCCCCCCAATTCATTTATTATTGCACCATGAGTGCGTGCTAACAAGGCACTCATGTGACCTTGGTCACTGTCTTGTCTGTGTTCTAATTATGTGATTATATATTTAAATGCAAATTCTGCTTACTTCCCGTTACTCTTTGAGAAAGTGCCCTAGAGAAGTGAAATGCGTTGGTGATGTCTTGCTGTTTTAAACATCGTTGGATAAATTATTTTAATACTTTTTTCTAAACGGATACACAAATACTTTGCTGCGATCAGCGCGCTGTGCATGAACTGAAGTTATCCCTCTGAGATTAACAGCTAACCACAAAACTGTTTATATCCAAAAACAAAAGCCAAAATATATCTGATTATGTCACGTTATTGTAGCATATAGTTGAATTACTGTAGCTTCCAATAATGTGATGTTACATTTATCTTACTCCTAAAAAGGCAAGTTATCTCTCCATGTAGTCTCTCTTTATGAGGCCTATTCGATAAGCCTCAATAAGCCACTAATCGAGGCCATTTCGGCCAAAATGCCTACTGCTATTCTGCAAGCAGAATATAAACTTGTGGGCAATAAAGGCATAACTCGCCAATTTTTTCAGCCATCAAAAAAAAATCGGCGGTTGACTGACGATAAGCCAGTTATCGTCAGGTTCTGAAGCTCATGCAATTCTAGTAGCCTCAATTAGCTTATCGATGCTAATCGTGGCTCTAGAATGGCGAGTTTCACCCAAAATTCTCACGCCAGGAAAAGTTGGCGTGAAGCTGGTGAGAAGCGCCGAGAGTGGACTTAGAAAAAAAAAATGCATTTTTCCTGCATCAGTTTCATGCCGGGAGTCTCCGTAGCTGATATTACTATTTTCCCAGCATTGGAAACATACCTACTAATATTGTGGGTGGTGATCAATATCCTATGAGCACCAGAGGCATAGCCAAGGTATGGCCTGAGCGGACAAGCCTTGACTAAAAAAATCCATCCCCTAAATGTTGCATCACCGGCCAGTACTGAGCTTCTTCCACACTGTAAAGCAGAGTGCTTGCTGCACCCCTGATGAGCTCCAGCTGCTTTCATATACTAAGATATGCCATGGTTAAAAATAACATTGGAACATAAAAATAATGTCTCAGATATAAACCCTTGAACGTGACACCTACATTTGTTCATATTATTCCCAAACTGTACCTTCAAGCCATACATTTAGCTGAATAATTAAACTGTTGGTTTGTTTTTGTCTGGGTAATACAATTTTTAGGCACAGGGTGGATACTGTCTGGGAGAGAGTGAGAAATGCCTCCTGTGTCACATCTTTTTATATGAAGCTGAATTATTTATTGTTATTTAGATATTTGGTAATTTGTCTTTGTGTAGGGTTCCAACACCCCTTTTCCTACACACAAATATATATTTATAGTTGCTGTAGTCTATGAATATTACAGCCTGTTTATTAACCTAGCCTCATCTATAGCATATAAAGTATTTTTTCCTTTATGATAAAGAGAGTTCTGGACCAGTAGGGGGAGGGGTGGAATGACAGGACTGGGGGGGGGGGGGGGCCTTCCTCTAGGCTTGTGGTGTTAGGTCATGAAGGTGGGGAGTCAGAAGATTATTAAGGGATGGGGGTAGGGTTCTCATCTATCTCTTTCTGCTGACCACCATTGGAAGAAGTTCCCACATTCCCTATCTTAATTTAGTCATTGTGTTGGAGCCGGGAGTTGGGCGTGGGTGGTTGGTTAGGTGGGTTGAGCAGCTAGTGGTGATATGGGTATGAGTCAAGAGTATCCTTCTGGATCTTGTATACATAATGCCAAAGCAAGCTGGCTGGGTCCTTATGTTCTTTTCATGTATGTTTATGTTAATATGTTTGACTTGCTTTAATAAAGCTGTGACCAGTGTATCCTCCCAAGAAGTTGTGTGGTGTGGTTATTGGCAACTGGGGGAGGAGACCAGTTTGAAGCATGGGTAAATCAAATGTTTGTAGAGTGTAGACACGACCAATTGCTTGTGAACGATGACTTTGTGTCTGCGTGTGAAAGTCTGTCTGATTGAATCCTGTGTGCTTACAATCTGCCAGCCCAGCCTGAGCAGGGACAAATTAAACCTGTTCAGTCAAAAGCAGACAGAGGGATGGGAGCTGAATACTTAAGTCACTTCACAGCCGCGCTTATTTCAACCAAGGGAAACATTTGGATTCTGGGGGGGAGATCTGTGTCTGAAGCAAAGCTACAGGGAGATGTGTTTCACCCACAAGGATTCCTTCTACATCATTATCAGAAAACTGGGCCAAATGATGTTCCTTTGGCTAGTGATTCTGTGTGTTACAGTATGTACAGTATGTGCTCATGTGTATATATTGTACAGATAGACAGATAAGATAGATATATAGATAGATCAATCCTGGATTGAATATATTTTTATGGTATGTATGTATGTGTGTGTGTGTATGTATATATATATATATATATATATATAAATATATATATATATATATATATACAGGTAAACCCCGTTATAACGCGCCTCGCTATACCGCGATTCGGTTATAACGCGGTTTTCCTGTGGCTCCCATTTAAAAAAAAAAAAAAATGTAAAAAATAAAAAAATAAAAAAAACTGCACACACACTGCTCATTGCTCACACTGCTCACACTGCACACACACACACACACACACACACACACACACACACACACACACACACACACACACACACACACACACACACACACACACACACACACACACACACACACGTTGTAAACATAGTGGAGCCTGAACTACAAGTACCGAGTGACCCCGCGGGGAAAGGACCATAATACGCCGGTCTGTTGCTGGCCCCAGTTTATTTGTCCCTAATTGGAGCCTGCAATTACTTACAACCCCAGGATCCGACTCCACACAGAGGGGTTGACCAGGTAGGGGACCAGCGACCTGCAGCACAGGGAAAGAAGATGGTAAGGGTACACACTGACACACACTTACGCACACTCACACACACTTACACACACTCACACACACTTACACACACTCTCAGACACTTACACACACTCACAGACACTTACACACACTCACACACACTCTCACACTCTCACACACTTTCACACACCAGCACCCGCTCCCCCCCCCCCCCTCCTGCGCAGGCAGCGGGGACAACGGTGGGGAGAAGGTGAAGCCCGGACCGGAGGGGCATCCCCCCTCCCATCTCCTGTCACGCGGTGACGGGGAAGCTGGGACCGGAGGGGCATCCCTCCTCCCATCTCCTGTCACGCGGTGACGGGGAAGCCGGGACCGGAGGGGCATCCCCCATCCCATCTCCTGTCCCGCGGTGACAGGTTAAAGCCGTGACCGGAGGGGCATCCCCCCTCCCATCTCCTGTCCCGCGGCCTGTCCCGCGGTGACAGGTTGAAGCCGGGACCTGAGGGGCATCCCCCCTCCCATCTCCTGTCCCGCGGCCTTTCACGCGGTGACAGGGGGAAGCGGGGACCGGAGGGACATCCCTGCTCCCATCTCCTTCACCGCGGCCTGTCACGTGGTGACAGGGGGAAGCGGGGACCGGAGGGACATCCCCGCTCCCATCTCCTTCACCGCAGGGTGAATATGCGCTAAAGCGGCGGCCATTTTTTTCCCGCGACCCCGTTACTAACGCGGTGGTCTCGGGGTGGACCCCGAGGACCGCGTTATGACGGGGTTTACCTGTATATATAGATAGATTGATCTATCTAGATAGATAGGTAGATAGAAAGATAGATAGATAGATAGATAGATAGATAGATAGATAGATAGATAGATAGATAGATAGATAGACTGTATGTGTGTGTGTGTGTGTTCACATATAATACAGTATTTGTATACATGTATATTGATACAGATATGTGTGTTCATAAACATATGTACACCAGTATGTGTATGTATATTTAAATATGTGAGTATGACTACATACAGTATGTGTGTGTATGTGTATAGAGTGTACATTTCTGTGGAAAATGTCAGTATGCGCTTAAAACTGTGCATATAATATAAATATGTGCAAGTGATTGTGTGTGTATGTATGTATATATATAGCAGTCTAATGTGGGCTTAAAAAAATAAACATCAATATTAACGTGTATTTATCAGAATAACCATGTACAGTATACATCACCAAGCTAGGCAGGAACATGGATAGAGGACACAATGGTCCACATGTGACACTAACATTTTAGACTGCTATGGGATCTTTATCACGGGAATGAAGCTGTAATAGTGAACCAAAACAGTGTTGTCACATTTGGCAATAATACACCTTATCTTCTTCATGACACCCAGTGAGCTGTGTCCACTATGGTAATATATATATAGCAAATGGAAATATTACTGTCTGCTCATTTGCATGTCTATATGCTTTATGGTAGAGGTTTTTTTGTCACTTTTTTTTACCCACCACAACTTAACTAATGTGTGGAAAATATACATACAGTACATACAATGATCATAAAATTCTCATATCATATATTTCTGTATATACAGAGATGTGTATATATTATTTTACCTACTTATAATGCAGAATATCACATCATAACAAGCCAACAGAAGCACTAACCCTTCCTACATTTGTGTGATTGTGTATGCTCATAGATAAATATGTGTTTGTTTACCATATATGCATATGTGCCAAATTTAAAGTAAATTCTCAATGTCCTATTAATGTTGAAGTACAAATCAGATTGGGACTGAAAACTGTACTTAACTGTTTTGACTTTTTATTTATTTTTATTTATAGCTATTACAGAGTTCTCTAGCATTTTTATGTCCCCAGTTGAGTTAGCAGCTGGGAGTTCATACATTTCCCACATACAGATGGCTGGAGCAGATTTCATTGTTTCTTGGTGGGAGATGGTGGGATACATTGTGATATTGTACACCAACACTGCCACTGAATCCTACTGAAACGATATGATATTCTGGATTATAACAGGGTATGCTGTGTTATCAGGGGAAACAATAAAAACCTGCTACATCACTTATCACAACCCTTTTTCACTGGATGATATTATAAGCCGTTGATTAGGATAGAAAACAAACGCCCTTTAAAGATATTGGCAAGAAGGCAGCCTCATCACTAGAGGAGCTAAACCTGCCAGCGGCCTAATTAAGCAACAGCTTATATTGATTTATCTACTTGTGTCCTTCATCATTCCTTCAACAGGCACCTCTTCTTCAAATACAAGGACGATTACTGCAGCCATAGCACCAGAAACCTGAAATAAGAGCTTCTCATTCATTACAATGACTGGTCACTCTAGAGTGTAGATGGTACCACCACATCATGCCTCATTCTATTTGTTCCCAAAGAAGGCGTTCCATCTATGTAAGCCAATGGTAATTTTTGTCTGACATCAACCTGAAAGCCTGTTTCAGAATTTAAACAATTACCTTCATAAAAGTTCTTAGTACAATGTTTTTTTCTCAACCCCTTACAATGCTTGAAAATGATGATCCGCTCTTGCTTGCATACAAGTCTTACAATTCATCCAATCATTCCTCCTTCATTCCTCTGCCGGCTAAATCCTCATGAGCGCAGAACGAGCTAAACGTCCATGACTTCATCTCTTTATGTCACCATGGGGCACCTGGACCCATTGATGCGGTGGCTACGTCATTGGGACACTCAAACAATTAAAGCACCAAAATGTGTACTACAGCATGTGAAAATGTATGTTTTTTCGCACAGAACATCTAATCTTGTTCTCTGCCCTCTCTCGTTCTCTCGTCTGCTGCAAAAGCCAACATTTTAATTGTGCAATGCTTCTGCATAGATACAGTGAATAAACATTTTTTTTTTTACGCAGATTATTTTGCACTGGCAGTAATAGAATTTAATGAATAGACCCTAGGAATGGGTGAACTTTTCACAAAAGTTCAAGTCTTTTATAAAAACGATATTTATGCAAAAATGTGCGGCAATCATATGTTGCATTAATCAATCGAATTGGTTGCTGTAATGCAATGCAATGCAATTACAGGTCTTCTACGTAAGTCCTGGCCCCTATTAATAGCCAAGGCTCTTACAGAAGACCGGAAGCAATAGTAGAGGCCACATCTGGTGGCTGAAGATAGACGATGTCTAGAGAAACACAAGAAGAAAGAAGAAAAGAAGAAGATTAAAGAAGAAGTATTTCCAGGTGAAGACGTTGCAAACAATGGAGAATCTAGGGCATTGGTCAAATTGAGGATCCCTCATAACCAAGCCACAGATTAAATGAGATTATAAATAGACCATCGGGACTGGATTGTTTTTTATTTTTCTGCTTTTTTGGGGTGGAGGGAGGAGAGTTATTAGCTATCAGGCCTGTGGGTTGCTTTTTACTTTTAATCTTTATTTGAATTTTTTTTTTTTTTACGGTTTTTAGTAATCAAGCCTGTGAAACTTATTTTTTATAGTTGGGCATCTGGCCTTTTTTGTGTTGGTTTCAGGAGGCCCATTGTCCCGAAGATGGTGGTGGGTCATCTACTAGGATTGGGTAAGTCTAACCTTAGTAGACCAAGGTATATGTGCTGCTGTCTTGCACTCTGGGGAAATGCTGTCTCACAGTCTTTGTGTCTATGTGTTTATTGGTGCCGTGTTGACGAGAAATATAAATGTGGTTTCGCTTTGCAAAGGGAGGGGGACCCAGAGACATGGAATAAATATCTTCTTACCTCTGTCCTGGTCACCCCGATCCCGTAATGTTAATCCAAGCGGGTAGAGGTGATGTGTGATAGCTGTGATGGTCCCATCCTAACAGCTGCATGCAGGCAGCGTCTACAGCAATGAGACCTCCAACACTCTTCATGGTAGCGTGCATCCTGGATCACAGTGGATGTAGTGAAGAGAGAAGAGGCTGGCATACAGAGCAACAGCAAAGGAACGGCAATGATTGATGGTCAAAACCCACGGTCAGGAAAAAAAGGGCTTTATTGAAAAACACAAGTAAGACGAGCAGTCCCCATGTTCTCCCTCCTACGCGTTTCATGCCACGGGTGCTTCGTTTTTATATATTTGAAAGCTTGTGATGTAATTGCATCTCGTGTTTACATTGACCATTAACACTATTAGCCATCTTTGGCTAGTAGGGATAATTGCTAGTACTGTAGTGGGTGTTACGGTTGTTAGAAGGGTGGGGGATAGGGGGTGGGTCATCAGGGTAGGTGCCCGAGTAGGGATGTTTGGCCACCCAGGGGGATTAAAGCGAGAGGTTTACCCTTTGTGTGGCATAGCAGTTATTACCATGAATTGGTAGGAAGGTAGTTAGAGTGATTGTATTAACCCCTTGGCTACCTTAAGATGCATGTCTGAATGGCCACTATGGCTTCAGTTTGAAGGAGTTAATGCTGAACATAGGTCTTGGATGATTTTTTTTGTCTAGTTCAGGGTGTTCACTTTGGCTTCCTATATTGTTAAGGCAATATAGGAAGCTGATGTGGGCCACTTTAGCACCCTTGACAAGGCCCAAAAAATAGCTACATCCTGGTGTTAGGCTGAGGTCTTCGTGTCGGCGCTGCACGTGAGCCTGCCAGGCAGGTGGCGCATGCAAGTGAGAGCCCTGGTCTGCGGTGAGCTTCAGGGGGAAAGACAGGGGGGGCGTGACAGGGGGCGCGGCCATGACATCACCCAGCAGGTTCGCCCTCATTGGTTGAACCACCAGGGAGCGTGGCCACCACTCTCTCACAAGTTGTGAACACAGATTTCCTGTCTGCAGAGAGGTAGGTGGCGGGCCCGGCCCCTTTGAGGGGCAGCTCTTGTCCCTGCAGTGCACGCCATAGCGGGGACCTAGCCTTTGGTGCTGGAACCAGCTAATGCAAGGTTAGATATGACCTAAAAATTATTGTGTTGGGGAGCTTAAATGAATAGCTACAAAGGAGCAGTATGATATAATAGGCATTAGTGAAACATGGTTGCATGAAACTCATGACCAGGCAATTAACTTATAGGTTTATTCCATTTTTCGGAGGGATCGAGCAAATAGAAGAGGTTGGGTACAGTATGTTTATATGTCAAACCAGATTTAAAACCTATTCTAAGGGTAGATGTTTATGAAGGGAATGATGAAAATTTAGAGACCTTGTGGATAGAAATTATCAGTGGAGGAAAAAGTACAAGAAAAATGTTTGTAGGGGCATGCTATAAACCACCAAATATCTGTGAGATTGAGGAAGCCAAAATACTTTTGCAAATGGAGAAGACATCAAAACTAGGTCATGTTTGCATAATGGGTGATTTTAATTATCCAAACATAGACTGAAGCAATGAAATTAGAATTACAAATAAAGGAAACCGGTGTTTGGGGGTGCTAAAAGACAAATACTTTACCCAAATTGTTGAGAAACCAACCAGGAGAAGTGGACATATGTCTATTCAACCTCATCTACTACGTAAATATGTAACTATGTAATTTTAATAGTATACTGTGGATATGCGTTGAGGCCGTCTTAGCAAAAGACAGGCATTAATGCAATGTTTGGGAGCTTTAGTCCCTGTTATCACTTATGATGTGTTAACTTCAGTCAGCACATTGTTGTCAATAACTGAGTTCTTAGGATCAGTGCCATAGTGAGCATACTCAAGCAGAGTCTGTGGGATGAAGGACATAATTATATATACCGTTGTCAGAAGCAGATGTTCGGGGCGATTAGGTGGAAAATACCTATTGACTTTAATCAAGTTTTTCGGTCAAAAAATTCTCCATTGTGCACTTTGGCATATAATTACCCCCTGAAAAGTAAATGTGCAGGATTTTATTAAAAAGAACTAAAGACTTCTAGCATCAATTTTCAAAGTTTTAATGCAAAAGAGCACACTTGAAAAAATAAATAAAAAGAGTTTAGGAGATAAAGAAGGGGAAAAAACAAGATAGAAAAATGAAGCAGGATGAAAGGAGAAGGTTGTGAAAAACATAAGGAGCACAGGGGAGCTTTTTTGAAAAGCATTTCACACTTGAAAATGCATCTAAGACCTAGAGACTTCAAGGCTATACAGAAATCGGTGACAGATGCTATTAAAAGATCCCAGTGTAAATAAATATGGATAAGGTTCTCTCTATTCTCAAAGCCTAGAGCAGAAATTCTGACACCTCTTATGCTTTGATCCCCGGATGGAGCTAGGCTGACAGCTGTGATAGGTCCTGACCTAAAACACTCATTCAGATCCCATTGATAGAAGACGGTCATCTTAATATGTTGTGGTTTGGAGGTTAGAGGTGTTGAGAGAGGGAGAGAGCTAATGCATTACCGTATGTTTAAAGTCTTAATTGCATGCAAGGTGACATTGGAGAAATGTCAAGAGGGGTCTATGGATACATGTTATCTCTGCGCTCAGCTTGATCTTGTCTTCACTTCTTGAGTGCAGAAGACATCAGCCTTAAGGAGAAACAGATTTAGATTGTAATGCTCCGTTGCTAATAAACAGAGATCCTGTTTTAGATCTTAGGGGTCTCTTTATCAACGCAAGATGACTCAAACAGAAATATTTTCATTATGTGTCTCTTGGTGTTTTTGATTAAGGAAAACTTTCTCATACAATGTATTCAAGGTTCAACATTATTTTCTCCTTCCCCCTCTCCACAGCCTTTCAAACCCCTCCTAAACTTTCTTAGACCTAATGTATCTAAGGAGGAGAACGCCCATGAATATCCCGTGGCCTGGGATAGAACAACATAGCAAAGAAAAAAAATCAGACTAAACGTAATTCTACCAACTAAAATTAACAAATGCACACAGCCTCTGTAAATTTAATTCTAGCATGATGATATAACCACCCTCACTTGGTAGGGAGAAACCAATAAACAGTGAGATTGAGACAAACAGAGGATTCTGGGAAATTACGTATCAATGTAAAATAAAGTTGTGTTTTAGAACAAGTTCTGTATGTTTTTGCTCTCTGCTGCACCATATGTATAGTAGGAAGGTGTTTTGAGAAGCTTCGTAAATCAGGAGCAGTTTGTTGGGTAGAGATTAACGTCACCGGCTCATACCTGGGTTTTTTTTTTTGGTGTAGATACCAGAGATAGGCATTGATCATAACACATCTCATTGAAATATGTGCAACGGGGCACTCCTCCAAATTGCCACTTCCCAGAACTCAAACTGATGCATACATAGCAAAATTGATGTACACAGTTTCTATTTAGCATTAAGCTTTCGCAAAAACCTGTCCTGAATGCCCCTTTTGCTAAAGATGCGTTTAAAAAACAATAGTCATATATACATAGCATCATTAGTGGTTGTTTATGACTTTGCTTTTAAAAGCAGCAATCCCCCCTGAAGCCTTAATTGGGTCTCAGTATCAACGTTGATGCACAGCTCAGTTTTTTTGTGGCATACAGTCTATAAGACAATTTCTTACATCTGATGCAGAATATTAGACTTACACCACTGCAGATATGACAATTTTTGGGGGCAAATAAAATGGAAAAAGAATAATGCAGAGACGCAGAATGTGATACATTTAATAATATGCACCATGTAACACCCCTCCCCCTAACTCCTCCTATTAACACTCCCCAAGGAGCAAACTAGGGCAGATGGGGGAAATTAGCATAAAGAGTTTGATACATAGGTGCCGGGTGAAAATGCCCCAGTTTTGCAACAAAATTGCATTGCAATGTAGGGATAGATCCACAGAAGTGTGTTACATTTTTAGTGTTATGTTATCGCATTTTTACATATCATTATCCTTCATGGTTATCCCAAAAGATCCATTGTGTTATGATATACTGACATTTTACTGAAAAATAGCAGATTGATAAATTGTAACGGACGATAGGCTTACTCATATGCAAATCATATGGTAGTGAGCAGTTTACCTAACAACGGAGACCCTCAGACCTCCATTGAAGTGAGCACACAGTAATAACGCTGCAATATTAAAAACCTTCAAAAAGCTGGCATTGCCAATATTTAGACCCTGGTTATGATTAAGTTTTTACTGGGAATAGCCTAAAAGCAATGCAATGAGTATAGAATTAACCCTTTCATTATAAAAAGTTACGTGTCATACAAATATAAATATTAGTGATCATATCAATGTCTGAAACACATCAGAAAATGCATTATGGTTTTTAGATAGTAAAGTGATATTTTTGTGTGAACTAATATGGTATATAATAAAATATTGACTGTATTAAGTATGGGTGTACAATAATTTGTCCATACATATCTCAACAATATTAATTCATATTTCATTTTTATTAATATACAATGAAAATAAATGAAGGAATGACACTATAAATAATGGAATTAAACGAATGTGTAAAAATTTCTTAATAATATAACAAGATTTGCATTCACTTTTTGTACCGCACATGAGAAATGCATTATTAGTGCATGCGTTAATAACGCGCATTAAGGTTTAACCAATGCGCATGCGCAGTATATTGGAAAACGTGTCTCTTATTTGATGCTGCCAGAGGAGGGCCGCTCTTCAATGTAAGTCCCCTTAACTTTTTTTCATGAGGGTGGGGGGTGGGCGGTGGGGTAGGGGAGACCACCAGCATGTGTCTTGGGCCCTGCAAAGTCTAAGGCTGACCCAAAAAAGGAAGATGCAAAAGTAAAAAATGGGAAGCTTATCAGCACAGACCGCTGCTTTGAAAAGTGTTAAAAAAATAATAACAAAGCACAGGACAGAGACAGATTGAGTAGGAAGTGAGAAAGAAAGAAAGAGTTCAGGGAATTAGGGAACATATAAATGAATTCAGATCCATCCAGAGAACATTGCTGAATCTCTCTTTATCGTACTGTCTGATTCATCTTTAATACAGCATCTATTACCTTTTTATTTGCTTAAACTGTATCCTTCACAGACTGTGAAATCTTTTATAGCACCAGCTTCAAGAATCATACTGAGATCTTGTTGTGCACAAGATTTCAAGGCAACAGTATAAATGACTTTATTTATCTAATAAAAACCTTTACATATGTAAAAGTGAAGATTTTTACTGGTTTCATTGGTGAAGTGTATTTTTATGCAAGCTTGTTATACAGATGCAGAACAAAATGAACAAATGGAAGTGATATCTTTTAGCAGTTTAAATGTTTGCAATTGACAACTTGTTTACAAAAACTGGACACAAGTATACCTGTATTTTAATACATTTTTTTAAGTCAGTTTGCAAATGTGGGGAACTGAGACTTGGGAGAGGTTTGATTTTCTATGACTGCTCCCTTTTGTGTGATATCAGTATCACTATGTACTGAAGAGGAGTTTGCACAGGCAAAGCCCACTCCCTCCTCTCACCTTATCTTCAATGGCTTTAAAAAGGACAGGGTGCGGTCAAGGTTGAATTTGATGGCAGACAAGAACCACTTGTCCCATAATCTGCTAATTTCCCAATCTGTTGTAAAATCTGAGACCCTATTTGATCACTGGTTTAATTGAATATTTAAGATAGCTCTACATCATTCAAAGGTGATTTAAAAAAGAAAAACACATCATTTTTTATCCTGGCATACATTAATTATTAGTCATTAGTTCGTGTGTCTGTACCATTCACAGGGACTGTACAGTTGATATACATCAGGCTATGAACATCCTCTTCAGTAATTGTTTACCAGCACAGGGGTCTATGTACACTATCAAGAATTGATGGAGCAAAACCAGGGCATTTTCACTCTACACCTTTTTGCTACAACATTTTTCCCTGTCTACCCCAGCTTGCATCTTGGAACGCGTCAGTAGGAGGAGTTGGGGGGAGATACATGGTGCACAGATTATAATGAGATGTTTCACATGCTGCGTCTCTGCGCCATTCATTTTAATTATTATGTGCCAAAATTTATCCTCCACATCTGAAGTGTCGTAAGTTTAAAATTTTGCATCTGATGTAAGATACTGTTCTAACGTATGCTGCAGATTTTCTCCCCAAAAATCGAGCAGTGAGTCTAAACTCACGTTTCTCTACCTTGATAGTTAGGGCGAAATATATAAAAGTAAAGAAAGTGCAAATAGAAGTTTGTTTTGACACATTGCTCTGTTTTCTGCTTGCTTTTGCATTAAATATATCAAAGAGTTTCTTACATATAAATGCAAACGGTTGGGCAGAAAAGCTTATGTCACTTTAGACACACAGTTCACTACATCTCATTATAATCTGTGTATCATGTAACTCTTCCTATTCTCACTCCCCAAATTGCAAGGTGATGCAAATGGTGCAAAACGTGGCGCAAAGACTGTGATACTTCTGCATCAATGTTTCTTTAACTTTACTATGATACAGTATATCACTCACATAGACCTCACAGATTCTACTTCAGTATGATCAGCACCATGGACAGTAGCCATTTAAATAACTGTATTTAAAAGACCTGGGGGAATATATAAGTTTTACATTTATATTACATTTAAATGTACATTTTTGCTGACTTACATTCCCTTGAAGCCTGAGAATCAATAATGGTGAGTGAGTCAACCTTACAGTGGCCCAGGCTCACTAAGCAGTATGAACTTATTTAAGATGGCATTACCCACGATAAAATGCTGTAGTCACCAAAGCATATAATGTATAATGTAGCCTTAATCAGTGTGCAGTACCATTTTTTTTACAATACTTGAATGCAACCACTTTTACATTTGTAGTCCCAGAGTATCACTACTTTTGATTTATTTGCAAACCATAAATATAATCAATATTTACTAGTTTATTTAAAAACCTAGACTACCATTACTACCATTACTATTTTATCTAGCCAACCTAGAGTACTACTCGTACTACTTTTTTTATTTACAAAGCTAGTGCAGAGTACCATTAAGATTATATTTACAAATTAGGAGTAAAACTATTTTGTTCTATTTACAATATTATGGTACCTTACTTTTACAAAGCCATAGTACCGCTATTTTTCTATTTGAGAACAATAAAGTCTTCATATTCACAAAACAAAAAGTGTTACTACTTTCTATTCACCATTCAGGAGTACCACTAATTTTAATTCACAATTCAGGAGTATTACTGCTTTCTATTCCCAATTCAGGAGCAATGCTACTTTCTTTTCAACATTCAGGGTTAATACTACTTTCTTTTCACAATTCAAGAGTATTACTACTTTCTTTTCACACTTCAGGAGTACTACTATTTTTTTTATTCACAATTCAAGAGTACCACTACTTATGACAGACAAAGCAGAAATGCCACTATTTTTATATTTACAAACCAGGAGTTAGTACCACTGCTTTATATTAACTAACCCACAGTACGGTACTGCCACCCATTGATTTATGAACATATTATTCCTTTTATTTGAAGAAAGGGGGGATTTATTATCTTCCTCTTGGTTTTCCAGCATAACAATTCCACAAATCTTTCTAGAATAAGGAGCCGAAGATTTTGAGCCTCTCAAAATTAGCTGCAGTAACCTCTGGGAAAACAAATGCTTTTAGTAGGTGTAGCGTGTTTATGGGCTAGGTCCATGTGGTGTGACATTCACTTTAGCTTTACCTAGCAATTTAATTGCTTCCTGAGTACAGCTCTTTAATGCATATGCAGCAGGCAGTGTTTCAGTCACTGCAAACCTCTGCTCATAGTGTCTACAGTTACTTCTCACTCTATATCATGGCTTTGACCGTACCTACTATAAATACGCGTCAGTCATGTTTAGATGTCTTCAACCTGTGATCTCTTTAACCCACTTGGGATGAGCAGGGTCATGTATTTCATACAATCATCTAATAATAAGTCTAATATTTTTTTTTTCTTAGATAGCGGTGACAGTGTATGCAGAGCTGTATGTGGCATTTTGCACAATGAGTATGTGTACAGTATATCTGAGCTAGCTCTGTTTGTATAAGTGTTTGTGTGTGTACTGTATGCGTCAGTCTGCTCTGTGTGTATCAATGTATCTTAGTCAGTTTGCATTGTATCAATGTATGTGTATAGGAGTCATTCTGCTCTGTGTAAGTGTGTATCTGCTACTTGCATTAGTATGTATGTACAGTATGCATGATTCAGTGTGCTCTTTGTGTATCACTGTCTGTACCTGTATGTGTGTATGCATGTGTACATGTGAGTGTATGTACTGTATGAGTACATGTATACACTACCAGTGAATTCTACAAGCCCTAGTATCACATTTCTATGCTCCTGCAATCTGGATAAATGGTCACACGCTGATTCCTAAATCCACTTTAATCCAGTAGACCCTGTACAATGTGTGGCATACAGTATGGCATATTTATTTGCAATGTTCTCCAGGAATCAGTGAGGCTTCTCTGTGCATTTTTTAAGTTGAGCTATTTCTTACACCAGCCACATATGAATTCCATACGGTGCTTGCAAACATCTGTCTACAGGTGTTTAATATTTAACACAATACTTCACATTTTAGGTTACTCCATCCACTGAACCAAAATAGTATGAACATTGTTGTATTTAAAGCTTAAAAAAACAGGTTTCTTTGCAGGTGCAAATTCATTGGGATGTCAGATTTTTACAGTGTACCAGCAAATATGTTCATTCCAATTCTATAAGATAGAGGATGAGTATGTGATACGGTAGCAGGCATAAAATTAAGACTTTACTGCCACCTACTGTTAACTCAGACCTACTGTAAATATGACCAAATATTATATTCTACAGTCTCTGAATACAGAATACAGAGTGCCCCTAAATATGCCATTTGTGCACTCGAAATAATTTCTTCACCATTAGAAAAAACCCTCCTTTGGAATGTCTTCAGCCCCATCTTAAACTTTTTAAGTGATAGATAGTTCTTCTGGAAATGTTTCCTGCTTGGGATAGAATAACATGGAAGCATATGAGTAGCTCTATGAGTCATAGTTTTACACCGCAAATTAGATTGTAAGTTCTTCGGAGCTCAATGAGGAGTAGAGAAAAGCAGTTGATTCTGGGAGAGGAAATAGCAGCCAAAGCTTCCATGATACAATGACCAATACTTATACTATCATTGTTTAGAAGTCAGTAGATATTTATTAATGACTTAGTGGTTCTCATGGAGATCTCTTATGTGATGTGTTTGGCTCAATGTTGATGTTGGGTGGGATTGCATCTTTAATTGCTTGAATGAGGCCAGTCTGTTTTATTATAGATATAGCCTGGGTCCCACTGGTCCCCCCCCCCCCCCCCCTTCCACTTGAGTTTCTCCCCCTGCTGGTTCTGCTTACCTCCGCTGTGGTCGGGGAGAGTGCGGCATGTCAGGGAGGCTGCAGGAGCGAGGAGGGTGGTATGAAGAGGCGATCGGGTCATCGGAGGTCCTTGGCGGCTCCCTTCGCAGCGCGCCGCCATCTTGGTAATGCGCGCGCATGTGTAGTATGGTTCGCGCATGCGCAGCATGTGGGTAGGTTGTGGCGGCCATGTTGGGACTCCCGCACATGCGCAGTACACCTAAACAGCGGTGGCCATTACAGAAATAGATATGCATGGGAACTACAGCCCCCAGAAGGCCATAGGGCTACGGATCACATGGCACAGATCAGCCAATAGGGCTGCAGATATCTCCTTCAAGGAACGGATACATTTGGCGTGCTGAGACCTCGCTCTTCAGTCAGAGCTGGGACACAGAAGGGTGAGGGTGTAGGTGCAGGGCATCAGTAGGCCCCTGCACTAGGCCAGAGACCCCCTTATAGGCCCCGGCTAGGCCCCAACTCCCCTGTAGTTTGTGGCTGCTACAGGGACAGGCCCTTAGATAGGGACACTGCCCCAATTAGCCTCCATAGTGTCAGGGACACAGCAGAACGCCACGCAGCAGATGCGGCCTGTGGTCTGGGATCAGAATACCACCCCAAGGCTAGAGACTCTCATCAAGGTGGGACCCTCCAGCTGGATACCACCCCATGTGGAGGCGGATGCCATAGCTGATGGAAACCGCGTGGGACCAGACGGTTCTCATTAATCGGCAGGTAAAACACCCCATCTACAAGTGCACCCACTCTAAAACTGATTGTGGGCAGTGCTGCCACACATACATTGGGTGGGTTGGCTTCTGTGGACACCGGGTGGTTGGGTGCCCAGGGTACTTTGGGGAAACCCCACAAGGGTGTGGACAGGGTGGTTGGACAGAGGGCACTGTGTGGGAGTATGGCCCTGTGAGGCCGGTGTTATTCTGTGTACTGTTATTTGCATGTTCAGTAAACCTGTTATCATATACACTGTGTGTACTTGTTGCATTGGGTCCTGTGAAGGGGTTATCCGATCTCTCACAGGTGGAGGCGCTATCACCAGATGATCCAGGTACACCCCAGGCACCTAGCAGCAGAGGTTAATGCCTCCTGTGAACCGCAGGTAAAGCACACACACACACTTAGCAGCCGCCACATCTCCCATAGGGTGGGGGCAACAGCTCTACAATTGGAGGCGCTGCTGAGAGTCTGACCTGGGGTGCCCGACTCAGCAGTTAAATTAGAGAATCAAAATCAGACACCATGTTCATGCTCTCCCAACAAAAGTTTCACAACTGGGTTCTAGAGTGCCACGAACTCCCATGCCACGTGGTCGCTGTGGGAGAAGTCACTGCCCTCACATCTGCAATTACCGTATGCGACCAATCAAGAAACTCTCCTGTTCTGGCTGATCTTAGGATCATAGTTCGAAAGTATGACACCGCTTATCGCTGCAGTGCCGAACTACTAGCCACCGGGCAAGAAATATGACCGGAAAATGTTCCTCGGGCCCTAAATCAATCATAGGCCCTGCCCAAGGGTTACCCACTCATATACCCTGGACTATCACCTCCCATGGCCGCATCCACCCTGGGACTCTTCTCTTAGGTCCCCTACAAGGCTGAAGCATCCACTTTCTCCTACACCCCCAGGGGATGGAGGACTGCTGCCCTGACCTCAAGTACCCCCATCAGGGCAGACTCACCCATACCCAAGGTGACTTTCACTCCCAGTACTATGCTAGAGGTATCCTGCCGAGCTTAGACTCCACACTCGTCAACTACCCCTAGCCGGTATGAGAGCAGCCTGATGCAGACTTCTAGCCCTGTAAAAGTATACCCCGAACTCGAGACTCGTCCTGAGGGGAAAGATCTGCGACTCCCTCATAGGAGATTCGAAGAGAAGACTCTCACAAGGAAAGGGCCAAGAAGGCTGAAAGAGCCGAAGACCCTCCTCCCAAGGCAACTGCTGCCACATCCAGGAGGCCTAGGAGGGGATCTCCTACCTTCCGGACCGAGGCAGACCAGAGTGATGTCGTCTGCTTCAACTGTGGCTAGAAGGGTCACTTCTCTTGGAACTGCCAGAAAAACAAACAAAAAAACTAGGACATCCCACCCTGTCCATAATCTGCAATGTCCAATTGGCAGAAATACCCTCCATGTCCTCAGAGAGCACACCAGCGCCAAGCCCCGATGAACCACCCCCATCGAACGCTTACAGTCACGTGGGACCGGCTGCCATCATCCACATCCTCGTGGAGGGCATATATGCATCGGCTTTGCTGGACACCGGGTCTCAAGTGACCATTGTATACCGCCCTTTCTATGACCAACATCTTAAGCACCTGCCCTTGCAGTCGGCGGACAAGATGAAGTTGTGGTGACTCAGCAATGAGAACTGCGTGGTGCGGTGAAGGTTAGACTGGAGATACCACAGCTGAAAACTGGCAAGTCTTACACCATGCATGTGGAGGCTCTGATATGACCCGAGCCCCGAGAACACCCAGGCTCCCCGATCATATAGTGGACCAATGCCGATGTGGTGTGGGCGGTGATCCGAGCATACCTGCAAGAGGCCGGCGAACTAACACTGTCTGCCCTACAAATCCACACAGTACTAAAGAAAGGGTGTTGCAAAATATCGGCCCAAGATGGATATGGGAACCTGTTCAATCCCACCAAGGGATTGATCGAGATTCTACCAGGGGGAATTAAGAACATGTACACAACGTGCTGCTATCTGGGTCAAAAAAAGGCCGATCATCTCGTCTCACTTGAGATTACGCCAGAGGAAGACGCCAACTGAGGTTACAAGCTTGTGCCAGAGGTAAGAGAACGGAAGTCCTCGCAACCGGGGAAGATCAAGGTGTTTATCCAAACATCTCTCCTTACACCATGCCCCTTGACCAAGGTCAACGGTTGGGTAGGGTAAGCTGTCCGGCCTGGCATTCGAGTTCGGGGAATAAACCCTGTCCGCTGAGTGGAGGGATCGGCTAACGGCCAAGTTGGAAGAATGCCAGGACATTTTCTCCACCAGAGAAATGGATGTGGGATGCAGTCAAAACACCCAGCGCACCATCTGGCTAAGCGATACCATGCCCTTCTGGGAGCGTTCCCGGCACATCGCTCCCTGAGATGTTGAGGACGTGAGAGACATCCTACAAGAAATGGAGACGGCGGGCATTGTGACAGAATCCCATAGCCCCTACGCGTCACCAATCGTGGTGGTGCGAAAGAAGAATGGGTCGATCCGATTGTGTGTCACCTATCGGACCCGGAACAACCACACCGTGCCTGACCAGTACACCCTGCCACGGATTGAGTAGATTCTCAATGCATTGTCAGGGAGCCAGTGGTTCAGTATACTGTGTACTACCAGGTACCTATGAGCACTGAAGACCAAGAGAAGATAGCATTTTTATGTCCCATTGGCTTCTATCAGTTCAACCGCATGCCCTCATTGTCGTGCCCCGGCAACGTTTCAGCATTTGATGGAGAAGATCATTGGCGACATGAACCTACAGAAGTGCTTAGTCTACCTGGACGACATCATCATCTTCGGCAAGACTATGGAGGAACACGAAGAACGTCTGGTGAAAGTGCTGGATCGGCTGGGCAATGAATGCTTAAAGCTGTCTTTGGATAAATGACGATTCTGCCACACATCAGTGACCTACGTGGGACACAGTGTCTGTGGATGGAATAGCTTCCGACCCCGCCAAAGTCGAAGCCGTGGTGAATTGGCCAAGACCAGAAAATGTAATGGAGCTGCGCTCCTTCTTTGGGTTCTGCAGGTACTGCCACTTCGTGGAAAGATATTCAAGCAAAGCGAAGGTCCTCAACAACCTTCTCAAGATATACCCTGAGGATACAGGTCAAAAAGCCACCTCCACGCAAATGCCGTTTGATGACAAGTGGATGGCCACCTGTGAAAAAGCATTCATCAGCCTAAAGAAAAGCTTAACGGAGGCACCGGTTCTAGGTTACGCCGATCCTGAGCAGCCATACATCCTTCAGATGGATGCGAGCTTCAACAGCCTGGGTGTGCGCTTGCATCAAAAGTACTCGGCTGGCCTCCGGCCAGCAGCATAAGTCAGCCATAGCTTGACCCCCAGCTAACAGAATTATCCTGTCCACAAGCTAGAATTCCTTCCTCTCAAGTGGGCAATTGTGGACAAACTCCACGATTACCTGTATGGGGTTACCTTCTAAGTACGTACGAGTAACAATCCGTTGACGTACATTTTGAGATCCGCCAAACTGGACACCACCGGCCACAGATGAAGTACAAACTGGGGCCCCTGAACATCGGAGATGATGCTCCATCCATAATAGCGGGACTGAGTACTACACCGGACGATGACCTCTCGGAAGAAATCCCTGGACCAGGGATGCAGGCAACTGTATATGCTTGACCGCAGCCATCGTGGAAGACAGAGTGGCCTTCTCAGAACTAAGGGTCGCAGACTCCCTGGGATGCCAATCCTAGGCTTTCCCAGCCACCTAATTCCACGCAGATGGGATGAATATCACCCCAGACAAGATCATCGCCTGGAAAGATCTGGTGCAGTACCAGATACGGGATCCAGTGGCTGGAGCTATCCGCCAGGCCGTCCAGCAAAACAAGCCTTCATTGATGAAACATGCTCCCAGTGA
Source organism: Ascaphus truei (assembly GCF_040206685.1). Taxonomy (NCBI): domain Eukaryota; kingdom Metazoa; phylum Chordata; class Amphibia; order Anura; family Ascaphidae; genus Ascaphus; species Ascaphus truei. Next base: position 29,969,520 of record NC_134496.1, read on the forward strand.
CACGGTCGCAATACTAATGCGGGAAATGGACAAATTTGAAATCAATAATGGTCTACTCTATCTGGTGGTACAATACCATAACCACCCGGATAGAAGGCAACTGGTACTACACAGGAATCTGCAGCATAAGGTCCTTCGATCACTACACGATGACCAAGAACATCTTGACAAGACCTTCGGCTTAATACGATACCGGTTCTTGTGGCCTCAGATGAGAGAGTCGGTAGAACACCATTGCCGCCGATGCTCATGGTGCATCCAACGAAAGACACTACCTACCAGAGCCGCCCTAATGGCTCATCCGAAGAGCTCTGGTCCCCTGGACCTTGTATGCATGGACTTTCTATGTATCGAACCAGATGCCCGAGGCATCGGCAACGTACTAATAATCACAGACCACTACACATGTTACGCCCAAGCCTTCCCAACCAAGGACCAGAAGGCCATTACAGTGGCCAAGATATTATGGGAAAGGTACTTTGTACATTATGGACTACCCAACCGCTTGCTCTCGGATCAAGGGAAGGATTTTGTAAGCAACCTCATCTGGGAGTAGCTGAAATTACTGTATGCACCAAGTCCTGAACAACCCCTTACCATCTAGAGGGTGATGCTGTGCCAGAGAGGTTCAACCAGACCCTCCTCTACATGCTCGGCACCCTAAAGGGTTCTCAGAAGAAGAAGTGGAGTAAACATGTGGAGTCCTCCCATAACTTCACCCGCCACGAATCTACGGGATTCACTCCCTACTCCTTAATGTTCGGGCGAGAAGCACGGCTTCCTGTAGATATACGTCTGAGGGTATCTTCCGATGTGGTATCCAACAGGACACATTTCAAGTATGTACACCATCTCCAAGAAAGCCTGCAATGAGCCTACCAATCAACGGAGAAAGCATCAGCTCATCTGAATGCCGGTAACAAACTGCGCTACGACCATAAGGTCCGCCATCGGGAAATTCGTCCTGGAGGCGCCGTTCTCCTCCTCAATCTAGGGATTCCCGGAAAACACAAACTGGCCGACCCTTGGCGCGATGAAGTCTTTAAGGTAGAATCTCAGATGCCGGGCCTCCCGGTCTACCGCATAAGATACGTGGATGGCCGGTTAAAGATCTGGCACTGCAATCATCTCCTGCCTTTCCCACAAGTGAGGGATGATGAGCCAGAGATAGAGGCTACACTATTGTCCGGTGAGCCAGAGGAAGCTGAAGCGAATTCAGAGACAGTAACCGAAACAACCGAGGATCCGATGGAAGGACGCTTTAGTAGGACAGACCAAAATCAAGGGGCACCACCCAAAGAAGCAACGGGTAATGGGCCCAGGCTGCATACACCTACTCCAGTGGCTCCAATTAGCCCTCCTCTGGACCCCAGAAGTCCTTGTTTTAAACCCACCAGAGACATTTCAGAGACTGTTATACCCCCACTAAGAGAGACTGAGCCTCAAGCTTACGATTACATCTCTGAGGGAGTTGCAGAAGAGCTATACAGAAACCAATGTGTAAGGTACCCTCCCAACTGGGTAGCCTATGATTCATTAGGGGCACCCCACTACAAATCTCAACAGTGGTCTCGGAGCAAAATAAAATCTGCAATTATCATATTCACCGAGATGTATAACCTGATGTAAAGTCATGACAATGAGTTAAGTTGTATATGCCTTATTTTTATGGTTATGTCTTCCCCAAGTGGGGTCATTGGTTCTTTCACCAGGGGGAGAGTATAGCCTGGGTCCCCCTGGTCCCGGGTCACCAGATGTCAGTGGTGACTCCCTTCGAAGGTTGACGCCATCTTGGTAATGCGCACGCATGCGCAGTATAGTTCACACATGCACAGAATGTTGCTGACGGCGATGGCGTGGGACCAGACGGTTTCTCTTCAGTCGGTGGTCGGTGTCGGAGCACTTGGCAGGTATCATACCCCATCTACAAGTGCACCAACTCTAACACTGATTGAGGGCAGCGCTCTCACACATACATTGGATGGGTTGGCTTCTGTGGACACACACCGGGTGGTTGGGTTCCCAGGGCACCTCAGTACTTTGGAAAAGAACCCACCAGTGTGTGGACAGGGTGGTTGGACAGAGGAGGCTCAGGCCTCCTTTTAGCCACAGGTAAAGCACACACATACTTAGTAGCCGCTATATCTCCCATAGGGTGGGGAAAACAGCGCTACATAGAATTTCCAGTTCCAAAAATACTGTAGATGCCTGCTACATCTGTGGCTTCAAAAGTTGAGACTGAGCTGTGTATTCCTGTGATTGGGTCATTATTACAGAAGTAAAAAGGACCCTGGGTACCACAGCAAGTCAAAGATTAAGTTATTAACAGTATTTTGTAGCATCGTTGTGTGGCTCATGAAATCAATCAACTTTATGCAGCACCTGTTGAAATGAACCATAAAGGGAAAACATTGAATTTTCACAGCCATTTGTATAATGAGATTGTCTTGTTACCTAAACCTGTTGGTGCCAGAGTAGCCAGCAATACAAAATTACAGTTGTAATCCCTCCTAGGATCAAAGTGTCCTAATGGCAGCAACATGTTTAAGGGGTCAGTTCCCCATAGGACCAAAGTGTAGTAATCACAGTGATATGTTTACAGGATAAGATCTGGGTGCTACAGTAAGTGCCTTTTTTAAATCAAATTCTTCGCACACACACACACACACACACACACACACACACACACACACACACACACACACACACACACACACACACACACACACACACACACACACACACACACACACACACACACACACTCACACACTCACACACACACTCACACTCACACTCACACAGACACACACTCTGTAAGGATCCCTAGAGATCAAATATATTGCACAGCACAAGAGATAATCACAAAAAGTGGTTTATTGGGTCCAAAATATGCATATAAGCCCGACATTTTGG